>NC_041382.1:70965821-71088023 GCF_002162155.2 Triticum dicoccoides | reverse complement strand
CTTGCTCCACGTGCGCTGCTCCCGGCTCTCGGCGCTCGGCCGCCGACACACCAGTTGCCACCGCTTGCTCCACGTGCGCTGCTCCCGGCTCTCGGCGCTTGGCCGCCGACACACCAGTTGCCACCGCTTGCTCCACCTGCGCTGCTCCTGGCTCTCGGCGCTCGGCCGCCGACACACCAGTTGCCACCGCTTGCTCCACCTGCGCTGCTCCCGGCTCTCGGCGCTCGGCCGCCAGCGCTCATGCCGACTCGTTTTACATCTCCATTTGCATCATCTATTAGAGTTGCACTTTTACATCACCAATTTACATCATCAGTTGGAGTTGCCATTTTTTTTGAGATGTACTTTCTCCGTTCCTAAATATTTGTCTTTTTAGAGATTTCAACAGGTGACTACATATGGAATAAAATGAGTGAATCTACACTCTAAAATATGTCCATATACATCCGTATGTGGTAATCTATTTGAAATCTCTAGAAAGATAAATATTTAAGAACAGAAAGAGTAAAATGCATTTTTGGAGCTATATTTTACATATGTTGTTTTACATCTTCAAATTTGCATCATCTATCGAAGATGCTTTAAACATAAAACAATTTTTAGAAAATGATAACAGGGAACCTTGAGGTCCCAGGGAACGTCCCCATAACCATTGGATCTGGATCACGCGGACGACATTAAAAAAAGTTACTGGCATTTTTCTACGTTACATGTGGCAAATCTCATAAAAGTTGCCATGACGATTCGAGCGTTTGCTGAGAAAACGTTCCCAGGAAAGATATTGCGGTCCTAGATTATCTTCTTCTCAAAAGACGAAAGCGCCGCTCTCAGATTATCTTCCACCTCAACATGCATCTCGAGTGCATCACAAATCAACACGCACCAACGGAAAAGAAACGACCACCATGCCCCGATCCGTCGCTGCGGTCGCCGTCGACATCCAGCGGGCAATAATGAGAATTGAAAAGCAACAAAGCTGAACGGGCAGCCCTGGCAGCTCTCGCCGGTAACCGGCCACACGCAGCCGCGCCTCCGGCTTCACCGTCGTACGTGCCACTCGCACACCCACAATGCCGACTGACGAGTAAGCTATATATAGGCCTGCCCGCGGCCTTGAGCTACATCTGCAAACCACTTCAAACCAAGAAACCTCCTCTAGTCAGTTTTAATCCTCGCAACGTTCGATTGTCATATGATGGCGGAGACCAAGGCGGTGGCTGCTGCGGTGCCGGTGGAGGCGAGTCCGGTGGAGGTGGGGAGGAGCAGGACGGTGGCTGCTGCGGTGCCGGTGGAGGCGAGCACGGTGGAGGTGGAGGTGGGGAGGGGCAATACGGTGGCTGCTGCGGTCGAGACGAGTCCGGTGGAGGGGAGGAGCAAGACGGTGGCCGCTGCGGTGGAGGTGGGGGAGGGGAGGAGCAAGACGGTGGTGCTGGTTGCCGTGGACGACAGCGACGCAAGCTACCGCGCGCTCGAGTGGGCCGTGCGGCACGTGGCGGCGACGGCCGGCATGGCCGGCGCCGGAGCGGTGGAGCTCGTTGTCCTCCACGCCAAGCCGCCCACTTCCCTCGCCGTCAACATGGGCGGCCCCGGTGCGTTAGCCTCCTCTTTAATGCTTCATCGTTTCGTCCTCTGGTCTGGACCCGGACTGGAGCAAAGCTCTGTCGACTGAATTCTGGGGATTCGTTTCAGGCGTGCCCGGCGACGTGGTGGGGTTAGTGGAGGAGGACCTGCGCAAGAAGGCCGAGGGCGTCGTCGGCAAGGCGCGCAGCCTCTGCGCCGCCAACTCGGTAACATAACATTGCTCCATGGACAGATATAAGAGTCAGTAACAGAGACGATCACACATTGCATGGCTGTACGTAACTCGTGCCGCTTGCTTATTCGAAACCGCAGGTGGAGGCTGTGGTGGACGTGGTCGACGGGGAGCCGAAGCACGTCCTGTGCGACGCCGTCGAGAAGCACCGCGCCGATCTGCTCGTCGTCGGCAGCCAGGGCTACGGCGCCATCAGGAGGTACGCGTTCACCGCGTGACTGAAACTAATGGTGACTGTCTCTTGTCTCAACTCCTCTTTTCTTGCAGGGCATTGCTTGGGAGCGTGAGCGACTACTGCGCACACCACGCCGACTGCTCTGTGGTGATTGTCAAGCAGCCCGGGTCCAAGAACTGACCGCCATTTCCGGTGTTGGATCGATCCTGCCCAGTTCCAGTGTTGGGAATTGTGCTATTTGCGTGCCTACACAATGTATCCCTGCTTAATTATTTCTGCTCCAACGAGTTTGTACTCTCTTTTATTCACTCTGCATAATATTAGCAGTCAAGCTTTGTAAACTTTAATTCAATTTATATTAAATAAATTAACATCTACAATACCCAATCAGCACATTAAATTCTTCATTGAAATACATTTTCACATTAAATAGACTTGCTTTTGTAAACATCTGTATTGCTTTCTACAAACTTAGTCACGCTTTATATTGTTTGACTTACGACAGAGATAATATGCAAAGTAAATTACTCGCCAAAAAATGCTAAGTAAATAAAACCGAAAGCCATAGATGATGCTTTCAGTGTTCATCCTCCGATCCGATATCATCATCAATTTGCCCTTCTTCCAGAGACTTGCTATTCAATGATCCCTCTCCTTTGTTCCATTTTATGCAATCTTTTAGTTTCTAGTGGATCTGCTTTTTGCGTCTAACGTGTTGTCAGCTAGCGCAGTCGCTCGTCGGCACTACATTGAATAATTGCATCGACGTCTGTTCGTTATATCTCCTACTATTTATACTTAAATAAATAACACGTAAAGTTCCGTCACCCATTCTGTTGAAAAACAGTACTATCCGTTCAAAAATGAAATATTTCATATTAGTGTTTACTTGCATAATAAGACAACTATATTTATGTTGAAAATAAACTTAGGCTAAAAATCTTGTTAAATAACTGCTTCATGCTTTTATTAGTGTTTACTTGCATAAGACAACTAAAAAATGATTGTTGTAGACTTAACAAAAATGGTATTCACTTAGCCTAAAAATCTACTACACTTTGTCGGGAAAATACAATAGTATCAGTTCAAAAATGGAATAGACACATTCCAACAATGCAAGAGAGCGGACAAAAATACCATAAACCCCATATGAAAATGTTGTTGATTCCAGAAAAATTGTACACATTGGTGTAGTTTTTTTAAAATCAACATTAGTGTAAAAATACAATAGATATTAATGCAAAATGCAATCAAGAAAAATGTTATTTCAGAGGAATCTTGCTGAAACCAACACAACGTGAACACATGAGCTAAACCACTATCTAGGTTTCGGGCTCTGGGCTTTTCTCTTGATGGATTTACTCAAATGTTTCTAATAGGGGTGCCCAAATAATCTTCTTGACAAATCAAACCGACTAGCGGACTATAACGGTAGGTGGGGGATGGCTATTTATAGCTAGAGCAGTCCCGAGGGTGAAACGACTATTTGGGGCCTCGAGGCCAGTCAATGGTCAAACCGACATGTTTCCAACGGTCAGATTTCAAACGCACCTTTCAACTTTACTTGAGGAGCAAGTAAAGTTAACTCCTCTACTAGAGCAATTCTCTCGCAACCGAGAAGAATATCATCTCTGGCTGGCAAGTAATTACTTTTCGCATGAAGAGATTTCTCTCAACTCACTTGGATATTTTTAGGTTAAGCATCATAATAAAGACCAAAGGCTTGAAACATCGATCCCCTCTTAAAAGTACAGTGGTCCTATGACTCAATGGAAGAAAATGAGACTATGAAGAAAATGCACATCTTCACTTCGTCTTCATTCTTCTTTGTTGTAGTCATTTTCTCTCGGATGCCTCGCGTACCAATTGCTTCGATTCAGCAACATTTTCTGGGAGTCATCTCCGACACGCAATCACTTCGATGGCAATCTCCTCGATTGCCTTAGCGTTCTTATTTGCTTCATAGATAATAGTCTTATAAGTTTATAGAAAGCTCCTTTGAACTCTAGGGACTGGTTGTGTGCACTAACAAACACATTATCCCCTCGCTGTTTCCGTCCAACAGTCTTCAAAACTCTCGGAGCACTTGATTGCACCAATAGTTTGGAAGCCTTAATAACCATTTCAGAGCGAACATTAACTACCGGGTTGAAGAGCAGGGAGAAATTGGCTTTCAATATTGTCAACGCCAACAATTATTTTTCCTGAAGTGACAAGATTCCTTCATTCATTAAGAAGAAAAGAGTTGCTCGGTTAATTAGGAAAACCCGAGCGAAAACCAAAATGTCCAGTTTATTATGAAAAACCAGGCTAAACCATCACAACCGCTAAGCAACACACACAAGATACCCCACGCACACTAGGCGTCATTGCGACAGCATGCAGGCATCATCGTCATCACTCCTCCCTTATAAAGCATCATCGGCATCCTTAAATCCTGAGCAAACGACTCCATCTTCGCCATAGGCGATAGTCAACTCAACCCGCACTGTAGAGGCCATCTGAAGTGGTATGAAGATGCGCACCAGAACTCAGTCATTTGCAACCAGACAACGGAGCTCCGTCTATGAAGGAGAATTACGAAGGACAAACCAGACGGGCTCATTCCCTGGAAGATTGATTTCTCTTGATGAAGCTTATATCTACGCAATTTAGAAAATTACAATTGCATTTTCGATGAAGTTGTTATTTTCTACGATTGTAAAAGAGTACACTAATAAATTCCCTGCAAAATAAGAGTACACTAAAATTACACTTTTCAGCGGGAAACTTAGACATAAAACAATTCTTGGATTACTTGGGATTTAACAAAACCAAATATCTTCTCAACCCGCCAAAACAAAATACTCCTCTTCTTCTCACAAGACGAAGGTGCCGCTCTCAAATTCTCTTCTATCCCAAATCGCAACACGCATCTCGAGTGCATCTGAAATCAGCACGCATCGACGGAAAAATAAACGACCGCACCCATGCCATGCCCCCGAACCGTCGCTGCCGTCGCCGTCCCCATCCAAGCGGGCAGATGATGCATGCGAAGTGAAAAGCAACAGAACTGAACTGAAACCGTGGGAGCCCTGCCGTCATCACCTCCCGCCGGTAACCGGCCACACGCAACCGCGCCTCCGGTTTCGCCACCGTACGTGCCCACCACTCTCAGTCTTTCACACCCCCAATGCCGACTGACAGACGAGCAAGCTAGCTATATATAGGCCTAGCCCGCGGCCTTGAGCTATAACCACTTCAACCAAGAAACCTTCTCTACTCAGTTTCAATCCTCGCGTCCTTCGATTGTTACATGATGGCGGAGACCAAGGCGGTGGCGTCTGCGGCGGGTCCGGCGGAGGAGGGAGGGAGCAAGACGGTGGTGCTGGTCGCCGTGGACGACAGCGACCACAGCTACCGCGCTCTCGAGTGGGCCGTGCGCCACGTGGCGGCGACGGCCGGCGTGCCCGGCGCCCGGGCGGTGGAGCTCGTCGTCGTCCACGCCAAGCCGTCCCCTTCCCCCGTGGTCACCATGGGCGGCCCCGGTGCGTTGTTAGTTAACCTCCTCTTCTTTAATACTTCATCGTTTTGTCGTCCGGAGTCGGAGCGAGCTCTGACTGAATTCTCTGTGGATCCGTTTCAGGCGTGTCCGGCGACGTGGTGAGGTTAGTGGAGGCGGACCTGCGCAAGAAGGCCGAGGGCGTCGTCGACAGGGCGCGCCGCCTCTGCGTCGCCAACTCGGTAACATCCGCTACCAACTCCGCTCACGGCTCGTCGCATTGCTCCATGGAAAAGATATCAGTAAGGGAGACGATCACACATTGCATGTCTGTAACCTGTTGCTGCTTGTCCGAAACCGCAGGTGCAGGGCGTGGTGGAGGTGGTCGACGGGGAGCCGAGGCACGTCCTGTGCAACGCCGTCGAGAAGCACCACGCCGATCTGCTCGTCGTCGGCAGCCATGGCTACGGCGCCATCAAGAGGTTCGCATTTTCTCCTGCAGTGTACGCTTTCGCCGCGAGAATGGTGACGGGCTTTTTGTCTGAACTCCTCTTTCTTGCAGGGCATTGCTTGGAAGCGTGAGCGACTACTGTGCCCACCATGCGCACTGCTCTGTGATGATAGTCAAGCAGCCCAAGTCCAAGAACTGATCGACCGCCATTTCCGGCGTTAGATCGATCGATCGTGCCCAGTTCCAGTGCCGGGATTGTGCGATTTGCGTGCCTACACTATGTATCCCCACTGAGTTGTTTCTACTCCAAAGTTTGTACCCCCTTTCTTATCTACTTTGCATATTGGCAGTCAAGCTATGTAAACATTTGATCAAATTTATAGAAAAACTTATTAACATACGCAATACTGTACCCGCAATACTAAACCAGTACGTTAAATTCATCATTGAAATATCATTTCACATTATATATATGCTTGTTTATGTAAACGTTTGTATTGCTTTCTATAAACTTGGCCAAGCTTCATACATTTTGACTTATGACAGAGCTAATGTGCAAAGTAAATGAAAACGGGAAAAAATACTATCAGTGCCACACATGATGCTTGGGTGTTCATCTTCTAAATGTCATCATCAACTTGCCCTTCTTCGAGAGACTGGCCATTCAATGATCCATCTCCTTTGTTGCATGTTTATGAAATTTTTAAGTTTCTAGTGGATCTGCTTTGTGCTTCAAATACGTTGTCAGCTAGGGCATTCGCGCGTGGGCACTACACTAAATAATTGCTTTGATGTCTGTTCGTTATATCTCCCACTCTTTATGTAAACGAGTCAATTGCACAAAACTACCATATTTGCGGCTAGGTTTACAGAAAACCACCAACTCGTTAATCCATTGCAAAAAACATCGTAAAATCACTTAAGTCGTTGCAAAAAGCACTGATTGAGTGTTCTGGGCCGTTTAATATCTTTCTTACAAGTGGGCCCAGATCGTAAGGAGCTTAGATGGCAAAAAGTTGACATACACACCCCTAAAATAAATAAATAAATAAATGCAATCAACTCCCTAATATACGCAACAGCCAGCCCAGAGCAATTTTTGACCGGGTCTTCCCTGCCTCAAAGCGCAGCCGCGGCGCCCCCGGCCATGCCATCTGGTAGGCACGACAGTGCTCTGCTCGCCGTCCGCTGGGATTCTTCTCCTCCAGCACATATCCTTGGCGCTCGCGGCCTGGGGTCGCTGTCGCCATTCTTTCTGGTGCTCGCCGGCGAGAGCGTGCCGGTGGACCTCCATGGCGGACGCCGCGCGGCGGCGCACGGGCCGGCGCTGCTCCTCTACTTCGTCTCTCGCCAGGTGATCCACATCGCCGATCCGGCCGCCGCCGAGGAGTGCCTGACGGCCGACGACATCGTTTCCCCCAACTGGCCCGAGCTCCCCTCCGCACGCCACCTCCCCATTGAATGTCCACGGGCCTCCTCCTCCGCTCCGCGGCCGTCCGCGTGGACGAGGTCCGCCTCCGACGCCTCTCCACCGAAGCCGCCAGTGCTCGGTGTGCTGGACATCGGCGGCGCCAAGCGGCGGCCAGTGCGGCTTCCCAGAAGGGCGGCGACGCGGCGAGTCATCGACGAGCACCGCGCCTCCTTCGACGAACATGATGAGATGAGCGGCGGCAGGAAGATGGTCGGCGACCTGCTGGACATGCAGGCGGTAGAGGTCAGCCGTGACCACGCCGCCGGCGACGCAGAACTCATACACGCGCGGGGGGAGGGGGGTCTGATTGCTTTTGTTTTTTTAGATCTAGGGGTGTGTGTGTAATTTTTTTGCTAAGTCAATTCCTTACAATCTGGGCCCACTTGTAAAAAAGTGATTAAACGGGCCAAATCACCTGATCAGTGCTTTTTGCAACGACTTAAGCGATTTTGTAGTGTTTTTTGCAATGAACTAACGAGTTGGTGGTTTTCCGCAAATCTAGCCACAAATGTGGTGGTTTTTTGCAATTGACTCCTCTGTAAACTATTATAAGATGTTTTACATCACTATTTATACTTAAAAAAAATAACATGTAAGATTCTGTCATACATTTTGTCGAAAAATACAGGAGCATCAGTTCAAAAATGAAATATCTTGTATAGTGTTTACTTGAATAAGACAACTAATTTTTGTTGTTGAGAAAAAACTTAGGCTAAATTTTGTCAAATAACTGCTTCCTGTTTTTCTAAGTGTTTTTCTTAGTGTAGTTGATTCCAGAAAATATGTATATATTGGTTAGTTTGTTTCCAGTCCGTGCTAGTGTAAAATTACAATGGATACTAATGCAAAACGCAACCAAGAAAAAGGTTAATTCCGAGGAATCTTGCTGAAACCAATCTAGTAGTAGTAGTGGTGGTGGTGACTTTTCTAAGCACTTGAACCATCTTCTACTACTCCCTCAGTTCACTTTTATAAATCATTTCAGACAACTGAAAATAAGTTATTTTGTATATTGTCTGAAATGTCTTTAAGGCCTTAGAAAAATTAAGAGAAGGAGTAGCTTTACTTATTTTTCTTTTGCATGGATGACGCCATGCAGCAACCGGGATGCGTGGCGGTGCAAGCCGTGGTGCTAGACAATGACGGGCGTGTCTAGTTCGTGGCCTTCTTCATTGCCCATTTGGGTGCGTGTTGTTGTCTAGAGCTACAATTATTTCTACTGCATCCTCCTCCCCTTGCGCTCCCTGTTCCCTTTCCCTCTCTGCAATTCAAGGGACTGGGATTCACATGTCTCGCCATTAATTAATGATTACTCTCTCCGTTTCTAAATATTTATCTTTCTAGAGATTTGAACAAATGACTACATACGGAGCAAAATGAGTAAATCTATAATCTAAAATATGTCTATATACATCCATATGTGGTAACCATTTGAGATATCTAAAAAGACAAATATTTAAGAACGGAGGGAGTAGTATATAATGTGAAGAAATTGCCTTTCTAATGATTATCATTATGCGCTTGTCCATAAAATTGTAAGTAGGGAGTTTTGAAACCGACCCCGGGTCGCTTCGCTCGGGCGACTCGAGGGAAACTTCGCCCGTCGCCGGCGGCCACCTCCCGTGCGCCCCTCTCCGCCGCTGCCGCTGGTCTCGCCGCGGTGGCGGCGGCACCTGCCCTCCGAAGGTGGCTCGGGGAGATCCCGCGGCGGACGCGTAGCGCTGGGTGGTCGGGTCGTCCCGGTGGCGACTTCTTCCGTGCTCGAAGGCGAGGGGTGCGGAGCGCTGGGGGGCAGGGTGGCGGTGTGGTGCCGCGAGGCCTGCTCGCCGGCGCCGGGGCGTGGCGCGCACGGGCGTTCCCTTTCTGGGGCGGATCTGGCCGGCGCGCTGGACCTGCGGCCGGCTGTGGGCGTCAGGGTTGCGTTCCTTGGCGTCACGCATGATGGTCGCGCCGTCTGCCGCTGCTCGGGTGGCATGGCCAGGCCGGTGGTCCAGCCACTTCTCTCTTCCCTGCTAGATCCAAGTCAGGGGCGGCTAGGTGCGTCCTCTGCTCCCATCCTCTCGCGGATCTCGCACTCCTTGACGCGCCTTGCTCGGTTCCACCCCTGTTGGCTGCTTCGGCGGTCTGGTGTTAGTCCGACAGGCGCTCGGTCGCCGTAGCAGGAGATTTTCCCCTCCTTGCGGTGGTGGCTCCGGTCTCAGCAGCGACGTGGCTCAGCAAAATGGTGACGAGGGTGATGCTACGGGCGAAAGCCCTATGTCGGCTTCGGTCGGCATCGACGGTAGCGGCGCTCTGCAGCGTCGGATCCCTTCCTGGAGGTACCGTTGTGTGATGCATTGGTTCCTTCGCCTACTCTGTTCATTCCCCGGGTGAAAGCCTTAGATCTAGCTCCTGGATCGGATGGCAGCGGCATCCACGACGTCGTTACCACCTTGGTGGTGCCTGTCTTCGGAGAAGTTGCTCCATTTTGCTTACCTGAGGTTTGGGTGGTGTTTGGCTGGCTTGCGGTCGGTGGTTGGTGGTGGTGGTGCGACTGGTGGTGTGGTTGTGTGGCCGACTGGGGTCGATGGTGGTGTGTGTTGTGGTGGTGGTGGCGCGGCTGACCTGCGCTGGTGTGCACGGTGAAGCGATCTAGGTGTAGACTCGGCTCCTTGATGCCCTTCGGCTTCGCCGGCGGTGCCGCTGTTGTGATGTAGACTCGGCTGCGTGTGACTCTTCGTCCGGGTGTGGACTCGGTCGCTCGTTGCCCTTCGGCTGCACCTGTTGGAAATATGCCCTAGAGGTAATAATAAATTGGTTATTATTATATTTCCTTGTTCATGATAATCGTTTATTATCCATGCTAGAATTGTATTGTTAGGAAACTCAGATACATGTGTGGATACATAGACAACACCATGTCCCTAGTAAGCCTCTAGTTGGCTAGCTCGTTGATCAATAGATGGTTACGGTTTCCTGACCATGGACATTGGATGTCGTTGATAACGGGATCACATCATTAGGAGAATGATGTGATGGACAAGACCCAATCCTAAGCCTAGCACAAGATCATGTAGTTCGTATGCTAAAGCTTTTCTAATATCAAGTATCATTTCCTTAGACCATGAGATTGTGCAACTCCCGGATACCGTAGGAGTGCCTTAGGTGTACCAAACGTCAGAACGTAACTGGGTGGCTATAAAGGTACACTACAGGTATCTCCAAAAGTGTCTGTTGGGTTAGCACGAATCGAGACTCGGATTTGTCACTCCGTGTAAACGGAGAGGTATCTCTGGGCCCACTCGGTAGGCATCATCATAATGTGCACAATGTGATCAAGGAGTTGATCACGGGATGATGTGTTACGGAATGAGTAAAGAGACTTTCCGGTAACGAGATTGAACAAGGTATCGGGATACCGACGGTCGAATCTCGGGCAAGTATCGTACCGCTAGACAAAGGGAATTGTATACGGGATTGATTAAGTCCTTGACATCGTGGTTCATCCGATGAGATCATCGTGGAGCATGTGGGAGCCAGCATGGGTATCCAGATCCCGCTGTTGGTTATTGACCGGAGAGTTGTCTCGGCCATGTCTGCATGACTCCCGAACCCGTAGGGTCTACACACTTAAGGTTCGATGACGCTAGGGTTATAGGGAAAGTATGTACGCGGTTACCGAATGTTGTTCGGAGTCCCGGATGAGATCCCGGACGTTACGAGGAGTTCCAGAATGGTCCAGAGGTAAAGATTGATATATATATATATATATATGAAGTATGGTTTTGGCCACCGGAAGTGTTCCGGGCATCACCAGTAGTGTACCGGGACCACCGGAGGGGTCCGGGGGTCCACCGGGAGGGGCCACCAGCCCCGGAGGCTTGCGTGGGCCATAAGTGGGAAGGGACCAGCCCCTATGTGGGCTAGGGTGCCTCCCACCAAGGCCCAAGGCGTCCTCAAGAGGAGAGGGGGCAAACCCTAGGCACAGATGGGCCCTAAGGCCCACCCTAGGTGCGCCCCCTCTCTCTCCCCCTTGGCCGCCTCCCAGATGGGATCTGGGGGCTGCCGCCACCCCTAGGGAGGGAACCCTAGGTGGGGGCGCAGCCCCTCCCCTCCCCCTACATATACTTGAGGCTTGGGGCTGCTCAACACATGTGATTTGCTCTCCCTGTTGGCGCAGCCCTACCCCTCTCCCTCCTCGTCTCTCGTAGTGCTTGCTGAAGCCCTGCTGGAGTCCCGCGCTCCTCCACCACCACCACGCCATCGTACTGCTGCTGGATGGAGTCTTCCCCAACCTCTCCTTCTCCCCTTGCTGGATCAAGGCGTAGGAGACATCACCGGGCTGTACGTGTGTTGAACACGGAGGTGCCATCCGTCCGGCACTAGGATCATCGGTGATTTGGATCACGACGAGTACGACTCCATCAACCCCGTTCACTTGAACGCTTCCGCTTAGCGATATACAAGGGTATGTAGATGCACTCTCCTTCCCCTCGTTGCTAGATTACTCCATAGATTGATCTTGGTGATGCATAGAAAATTTTGAATTTCTGCTACGTTCCCCAATAGTGGTATCAGAGCCAGGTTTATGCATAGTTTCTATGCACGAGTAGAACACAAAATAGTTGTGGGTGTCGATTTTGTCAATTTACTTGCCGTTACTAGTCTTATCTTGATTCGGCGGCATTGTGGGATGAAGCGGCCCGGACCAACCTTACACGTACGCTTACGTGAGACCGGTTCCACCGACTGACATGCACTAGTTGCATAAGGTGGTTGGCGGGTGTCTGTCTCTCCCACTTTAGTCGGATCGGATTCGATGAACAGGGTCCTTATGAAGGGTAAATAGAAATTGGCAATTCACGTTGTGGTTTTGGCGTAGGTAAGAAACGTTCTTGCTAGCAACCTATAGCAGCCACGTAAAAACTTGCAACAACAATTAGGGGACGTCTAACTTGTTTTTGCAGCATATGCCTTGTGATGTGATATGGCCAAAAGGATGTGATGAATGATATATGTGATGTATGAGATTGATCATGTTCTTGTAATAGGAATCACGACTTGCATGTCGATGAGTATGACAACCGGCAGGAGCCATAGGAGTTGTCTTAATTTATTATGACCTGTGTGTCAACATAAACGTCATGTAATTACTTTACTTTATTGCTAAAGCATTAGCCATAGTAGTAGAAGTAATAGATGACGAGACAACTTCAAGAAGACACGATGATGGAGATCATGGTGTCATGCCGGTGACAACCATGATCATGGAGCCCCGAAGATGGAGATCAAGAGGAGCAAAATGATATTGGCCATATCATGTCACTATTTGATTGCATGTGATGTTTATCATGTTTTACATCTTATTTGCTTAGAACGAGGGTAGCTTAAATAAGATGATCCCTCACTAAAATTTCAAGAAAGGTGTTCCCCCTAACTGTGCACCGTTGCGAAGGTTCGTTGTTTCGAAGCACCACGTGATGATCGGGTGTGATAGATTCTAACGTTCGAATACAACGGGTGTTGACGAGCCTAGCATGTACAGACATGGCCTCGGGACACATGCGAAACACTTAGGTTGACTTGACGAGCCTAGCATGTACAGACATGGCCTCGGAACACGGAAGACCGAAAGGTCGAACATGAGTCGTATAGAAGATACGATCAACATGAAGATGTTCACCGATGATGACTAGTCCATCTCACGTGATGATCGGACATGGCCTAGTTGACTCGGATCATGTAATCACTTAGATGACTAGAGGGATGTCTATCTGAGTGGGAGTTCATATGATGAACTTAATTATCCTGAACATAGTCAAAAGGTCTTCGCAAATTATGTCGTAGCTCGCGCTTCAGTTCTACTGTTTAGATATGTTCCTAGAGAAAATTTAGTTGAAAGATGATAGTAGCAATTATGCGGACTAGGTCCGTAAACTGAGGATTGTCCTCATTACTTCATAGAAGGCTTATGTCCTTAATGCACCGCTCAGTGTGCTGAACCTCGAATGTCGTCTGTGGATGTTGCGAACATCTGACATACACATTTTGATAACTACGTGATAGTTCAGTTAAACGGTTTAGAGTTGAGGTACCGAAGACGTTTTGAAACATCGCGAAACATATGAGATGTTTTGAGGGCTGAAATTGGGATCTCAGGCTCGTGCCCACGTCAAGAGGTATAAGACCTCCGACGATTTTCTTAGCCTGCAAACTAAGGAAGAAAAGCTCAATTGTTGAGCTTATGCTTAGATTGTCTGAGTACAACAATCATTTGAATCGAGTGGGAGTTGATCTTCCAGATGAGATAGTGATGTTTCTCCGAAGTCATTACTACCAAGCTGCTAGAGCTTCATGATGAACTATAATATATCAGGGACATATATGATGATCCTTGAGATATTCGCGATGTTTGACACCACAAAAGTAGAAATCAAGAAGGAGCATCAATTGTTGATGGTTGGTGAAACCACTAGTTTCAAGAAGGGCAAGGGCAAGGGCAAGAAGGGATACTTCATGAAACGACAATTCAGCTGCTGCTCTAGTGAAGAAACCCAAGGTTGAACCCAAACCCGAGACTAAGTGCTTCTGTAATAAGAGGAACAACCACTGGAGCAGATTTACCCTAGATACTTGGTAGATGAGAAGGCTGGCAAGGTCGATAGAAGTATATTGGATATACATTGTGTTAATGTGTACTTTACTAGTACTCCTAGTAGCACCATGGTATTAGATACCGGTTCGGTTGCTAAGTGTTAGTAAACTCGAAATAAAAGGCTGCGGAGTAAACGGAGACTAGCTAAAGGTGAGCTGGCGATATGTGTTGGAAGTTTTTCCAAGCTTGATGTGATCAAGCATCGCACGCTCCCTCTACCATCGAGGTCGGTGTTTGCGTTGAGCATAGACATGATTGGATTATGTCTATCGCAGTACGGTTATTCATTTAAGGAGAATAATGGTTACTCTGTTTATTTAAATAATACCTTCAATGGTCTTGCACTTAAAATGAATGGTTTATTGAATCTCGATCGTAGTGATACACATGTTCATGCCAAAAGATATAAGATAGTAATGATAGTACCACCTACTTGTGGCACTTCCACGTAAGTCATATCGGTATAAAACGCATGAAGAAGCTCCATGTTGATGGATCTTTGGGCTCACTCGTTTTTGAAAAGTTTGAGACATGTGAATCATGTCTATTGGTGTATATGCATCAAGAAACTCCATGCAAATGGACCTTTTGGACTCACTTGATTTTGAATCACTTGAGACATGCAAATCATACCACATGGGCAAGATGACTGAAAGCCTCGTTTTCAGTAAAATGGAACTAGAAAGCAACTTGTTGGAAGTAATACATTTTGATGTGTGCAGTCCAATGAGTGCTGAGGCGTGTAGTGGATATCGTTATGTTCTTACTTCACAGATGATTTGAGTAGATGTTGAGTATATTTACTTGATGAATCACGAGTCTGAATTATTGAAAGGTTCAAGTAATTTCAGGGTGAAGTTGAAAGATCGTCGTGACAAGAGGATAAAATATCTATGATATGATCATAGAGATGAATATCTGAATTGCGAGTTTGGCACAGAATTAAGACATTGTGGAAATTGTTTCACAACTAATACAGCCTGGAACACCATAGTGTGATGGTGTGTCCGAACATCATAATGGCACCCTATTGGATATGATGCATACCATGATGTCTCTTATCGAATTACCACGATAGTTTATGGGTTAGGCATTAGAGACAACCACATTCACTTTAAATAGGGCACCACATAATTCCGATGAGATGACACCGTGTGAACTATGGTTTAGAGAAACCTAAGCTGTCATTTCTTAAAAGTTTGGGGCTGCGAGGCTTATGTGAAAAAGTTTCAGGCTGATAAGCTCGAACCCAAAGCGGATAAGTGCATCTTCATAGGACACCCAAAACAGTTGGGTATACCTCCTGTCTCAGATCCGAAAGCAATAAGGGATTGTTTCTAGAATCGGGTCCTTTCTCGAGGAAAAGTTTCTCTCGAAAGAATTGAGTGGGAGGATGGTGAAGACTTGATGAGGTTATTGAACCGTCTCTTCAACTAGTGTGTGGCAGGGCACAGGGAGTTGTTCCTGTGGCACCTACACCAATTGAAGTGGAAGCTTATGATAGTGATCATGAAACTTCAGATCAAGTCACTACCAAACCTCGTGGGATGACAAGGATGCGTACTACTTCAGAGTGGTACGTAATCCTGTCTTGGAAGTCATGTTGCTAGACAACAATGAACCTACGAGCTATGGAGAAATGATGGTGGGCCTGGATTCCAAAATGGCTCGAGGCCATATAATCCGAGAGAGGATCCATATATGAAAACAAAGTGTAGACTTTGGAAGAACTACTTGATGGTCGTAAGGTTGTTAGGTACATATGAATTTTAAAAGGAATACGGACAATGATGGTAAGTATCACCATTAAGAAAGCTCGACTTGTCGTTAAGATGTTTTCCGACAAGTTCAAGGAGTTGACTACGATGAGACTTTCTCACTCGTAGCGATGCTAAGAGTCTGTTGGAATTATATTAGCGATTACTGCATTATTTATGAAATCTTGCAGATAGGATGTCAAAACATTGTTTTATCGACGATTTTCTTGAGGAAAGGTTGTATGTGATACAACCGAAAGGTTTTGTCAATCCTGAAAGATGCTAACAAGTATGCAAAGCTCCAGCAATCCTTCTAAGGACTGGAGTAAGCATCTCGGAGTTGGAATGTATGCTTTGATGAGATGATCAAAGATTTTGGGTGTATACAAAGTTTATGATGTTGGAAATATGCCCTAGAGGCAATAATAAAAGCATTATTATTACATTTCCTTGTTCATGATAATTGTCTTTATTCATGCTATAATTGTGTTATCCGGAAATCGTAATACATGTGTGAATAACAGACACCGACATGTCCCTAGTGAGCCTCTAGTTGACTAGCTCGTTGATCAACAGATAGTCATGATTTCCTGACTATGGACACTGGATGTCATTGATAACGAGATCACATCATTGGGAGAATGATGTGATGGACAAGACCCAATCCTAAACATAGCACAAGATCGTATAGTTCGTTTGCTAGAGTTTTCCAATGTCAAGTATCTTTTCCTTAGACCATGAGATCGTGTAACTCCCGGATACCATAGGAGTGCTTTGGGTATGCCAAACGTCACAACGTAACTGGGTGACTATAAAGGTAGACTACGGGTATCTCCGAAAGTGTCTGTTGGGTGACATGGATCAAGACTGGGATTTGTCACTCCGTATGACGGAGAGGTATCACTGGGCCCACTCGGTAATGCATCATCATAATGAGCTCAGAGTGACCAAGTGTCTGGTCACGGGATCATGCGTTACGGTACGAGTAAAGTGACTTGCCGGTAACGAGATTGAACGAGGTATTGGGATACCGACGATCGAATCTCGGGCAAGTAACATATCGATAGACAAAGGGAATAGCGTACGGGGTTGATAGAATCCTCGACATCGTGGTTCATCCGATGAGATCATCGTGGAGCATGTGGGAGCCAACATGGGTATCCAGATCCCGCTGTTGGTTATTGACCGGAGAGTCGTCTCGGTCATGTCTGCTTGCCTCCCGAACCCGTAGGGTCTACACACTTAAGGTTCAGTTACGCTAGGGTTGTAGGGATATGTATATGCAGTAACCCGAATGTTGTTCGGAGTCCCGGATGAGATCCCGGACGTCACGAGGAGTTCCGGAATGGTCCGGAGGTAAAGATTTATATATGGGAAGTCCTGTTTCGGGCATCGGGACAAGTTTCGGGGTTATCGGTATTGTACCGGGACCACCGGAAGGGTCCCGGGGGTCCACCGGGTGGGTCCACCTGTCCCGGGGGGGCCACATGGGCTGTAGGGGGTGCGCCTTGGCCTAATGGGCCAAGGGCACCAGCCCCACATAGGCCCATGCGCCTAGGGTTTAAAGGGGGGAAGAGTCCTAGGAGGGGAAGGCACCTCCTAGGTGCCTTGGGGGGGAGGGAAAGCCCCCTTGGCCGCCGCACCCCTAGGAGATTGGATCTCCTAGGGCCGGCCACCCCCCCTTGGCCCTCCTATATATAGTGGGGGAGAGGAGGGACTTCATACCTGAACGCCTTGGCCTTTGGTTGCCTCCTTCTCCCTCCCCAACACCTCCTCCACCTCCATAGTGCTTAGCGAAGCTCTGCCGGAGTACTGCAGCTCCATCAACACCACGCCGTCGTGCTGCTGCTGGTGCCATCTCCCTCAACCTCTCCTCCCTCCCTTGCTGGATCAAGAAGGAGGAGACGTGGCTGTTCCGTACGTGTGTTGAACGCGGAGGTGCCGTCCGTTCGGCGCTGGTCATCGGTGATTTGGATCACGTCGAGTACGACTACATCATCACCGTTCTTTTGAACGCTTCCGCTCGCGATCTACAAAGGTATGTAGATGCATCTAATCACTCGTTGCTAGATGAACTCCTAGATGATCTTGGTGAAACGAGTAGGAAAATTTTTGTTTTCTGCAACGTTCCCCAACATATGAGAAACTTGTATTTCCAAAGAAGTGAGTGGGAGCACTATAGAATTTCTGATGAATATATGTTGTTGACATATTGTTGATCAGAAATGACGTAGAATTTCTGGAAAGCATATAGGGTTATTTGGGAAGTGTTTTTTAATGGAAAGCCTGGATTAAGCTACTTGAACATTGAGCATCAAGATCTACAAGGATAGATCAAAACGCTAAATGGTACTTTCAAATGAGCACATACCTGGATTAAGCTACTTGAACATTGAGCATCAAGATCTACAAGGATAGATCAAAACGCTTAATGGTACTTTCAAATGAGCACATACCTTGACATGATCTTGAAGGTGTTCAAGATGGATCAGTCAAAGAAGGAGTTCTTGCCTGAGTTGTAAGGTATGAAGTTAAGACTTAAAGCTCGACCACGGCAGAAGAAAGAGGAAGGACGAAGGTCGTCCCCTATGCTTTTGTCATAGGCTCTATACGGTATGCCATGCTGAGTACCGCACCTGATGTGTGCCTTGCCACATATCTGGCAAGAGGGTACAAAGGTGATCTAGGAGTAGATCACCAGATAGCGGTCTAAATTATCCTTAGAGGAATAAGGATATGTTTCTCGGTTATGGAGGTGATAAAGAGTTCGACGTAAAGAGTTACGTCGATGCAAGCTTAACACCTATCCAGATAGCTCTGAGTAGAGATACCGGATACGTATAATGGAGCAACAATTTAGAATAGCTCCAAGTAGAACAGTTATTTGAAATGGCTCCAAATGTAGCGTAGTAGTTGCATCTACAAGATGACATATAAATTTGCAAAGTACATACGGATCTGAATGTTGCAGACCCGTTGACTGAAACCTCTCTCACAAGCATAACATGATCAAACACAGAACTCTTTGGGTGTTAGTCACATGGGGATGTGACCTTGAGTGTTAATCACATATCGATGTGAACTGGATTATTGACTCTAGTGCAAGTGGGAGACTGTTGGAAATATGCCCTAGAGGCAATAATAAATTGGTTATTATTATATTTCCTTGTTCATGATAATCGTTTATTATCCATGCTAGAATTGTATTGTTAGGAAACTCAGATACATGTGTGGATACATAGACAACACCATGTCCCTAGTAAGCCTCTAGTTGACTAGCTCGTTGATCAATAGATGGTTACGGTTTCCTGACCATGGACATTGGATGTCGTTGATAACGGGATCACATCATTAGGAGAATGATGTGATGGACAAGACCCAATCCTAAGCCTAGCACAAGATCATGTAGTTCGTATGCTAAAGCTTTTCTAATGTCAAGTATCATTTCCTTAGACCATGACATTGTGCAACTCCCGTATACCGTAGGAGTGCTTTGGGTGTGCCAAACGTCACAACGTAACTGGGTGGCTATAAAGGTACACTACAGGTATCTCCGAAAGTGTCTGTTGGGTTAGCACGAATCGAGACTGGGATTTGTCACTCCGTGTAAACGGAGAGGTATCTCTGGGCCCACTCGGTAGGACATCATCATAATGTGCACAATGTGATCAAGGAGTTGATCACGGGATGATGTGTTACGGAACGAGTAAAGAGACTTGCCGGTAACGAGATTGAACAAGGTATCGGGATACCGACGATCGAATCTCGGGCAAGTACCGTACCGCTAGACAAAGGGAATTGTATACGGGATTGATTAAGTCCTTGACATCGTGGTTCATCCGATGAGATCATCGTGGAGCATGTGGGAGCCAGCATGGCTATCCAGATCCCGTTGTTGGTTATTGACCGGAGAGTTGTCTCGGCCATGTCTGCATGACTCCCGAACCCGTAGGGTCTACACACTTAAGGTTCGATGACGCTAGGGTTATAAGGAAAGTATGTACGCGGTTACCGAATGTTGTTCGGAGTCCCGGATGAGATCCCGGACGTCACGAGGAGTTCCGGAATGATCCGGAGGTAAAGATTGATATATAGGAAGTATGGTTTTGGCCACCGGAAGTGTTCCGGGCATCACCGGTAGTGTACCGGGACCACCGGAGGGGTCCGAGGGTCCACCAGGAGGGGCCACCAGCCCCGGAGGCTTGCGTGGGCCATAAGTGGGAAGGGACCAGCCCCTATGTGGGCTGGGCGCCTCCCACCAAGGCCCAAGGCGTCCTCAAGAGGAGAGGGGGCAAACCCTAGGCGCAGATGGGCCCTAAGGCCCACCCTAGGTGCGCCCCCCTCTCTCTCCCCCTTGGCCGCCTCCCAGATGGGATCTGGGGGCTGCCGCCACCCCTAGGGAGGGAACCCTAGGTGGGGGCGCAGCCCCTCCCCTCCCCCTATATATACTTGAGGTTTGGGGCTGCCCAACACATGTGATTTGCTCTCCCTGTTGGCGCAGCCCTACCCCTCTCCCTCCTCGTCTCTCGTAGTGCTTGGCGAAGCCTTGCTGGAGTCCCGCGCTCCTCCAGCACCACCACGCCGTCATGCTGCTGCTGGATGGAGTCTTCCCCAACCTCTCCTTCTTCCCTTGCTGGATCAAGGCGTAGGAGACGTCACCGGACTGTACGTGTGTTGAACACGGAGGTGCCGTCCGTCCGGCACTAGGATCATCGGTGATTTGGATCACGACGAGTACGACTCCATCAACCCCGTTCACTTGAACGCTTCCGCTTAGTGATCTACAAGGGTATGTAGATGCACTCTCCTTCCCCTCGTTGCTAGATTACTCCATAGATTGATCTTGGTGATGCGTAGAAAATTTTGAATTTCTGCTACGTTCCCCAACAGCACCAATAGCCTTGAGGCATCATGGATGGTCTCAGTTGATTGGAGCTCTTCGTCTACGGTGGTGGTGTTCTCGTGCGGCTCAGGTTGGTGATGATTGCTCAAGACTCTCTCATGGTTACCGTTGTGTTGCGGCGAGCTTCGTGCTCTTGGTGTTGTCTCGACTCATCTTTGCTCAAGGATGGCGCAAGATGCCTCTCAAACTTGCTAATCGTGCCGTTCTTCTGTGGCGGAGCCTCAGTCAAGGTTCGTGTCTGGGATGACACTCGTTGATTGTGGTTGCTCCTGAGTTGTGCCATGGGGGCCGGTATGCCCGACGATGCGTTCGGCTGTTTGCAAAGTCCTGGTATTGTGATCTCTCGACGACACCCCACATCTACTTGTGTCTCTCGTGGTGATGTCTTATGTCTGCTAGCTAGGTCGTGCCTTGTTCTGTTTTTCGGCTCGGTTTCCCTTATAAACATGGTCAATTTGTTAAGGTTTTCGATCCGGTTTTTTTATAAACTAGATCACTACTCAGGCTTTTTGGCCACTTTGAGCAATATATTCAGGTGCGGAAACTCTCCCTGGTGATTCTAAAAAACAAATTGTAAGTAGTACTCCCTGCGTCTCATAATATAAGATCATTTTGCGAGCTAAAACAACTTGCAAAACGATCTTATATTATGGAACGGAGGGAGTAGTTTCCTAAATAATAGTAGTCCGCGGCAGACACATCGCGGACTCCGACAAGGAGTAGTGCATGGAAGGCGGCGAGGCCTCGAGTCCCAAGTAATCCGGTCTATGTCCTATGTCCTACTCTTTCATGCTGGAAATATCACCATCACTTCGCGGGTTTCATCTTCATCGGACGTGGACACGACCGTCTCGCATGGGCACAAAGAGGAACGACAAGGATTTGGAGGACGGTCACCGTAGAATTAAATCAGCTTTATGTCTGGTCACTTTTGTTTAATGAAATATATTAAAAATGTAATGAGTGTGTTTCGATTTAGATGAAAATAATCTGGTTTGTATATAATTCGTCTGGTCTATTTAGATATGGTTTCAAATTTATGCAGACATAGTTGAACGGCCGACTTATGTATCACTCTCCGCGGATCCGTCCGCGGACAGACACCATGTCTGTTTTAGGGGTAGGACATGCCCTTAAACGAACCTCCTACATAGAAAGTTCATTCGTTCGCTTGGTGGCCTCAGCAAGGAACGTCGCGTTAGAGCAACTCAAATGAGGCGACTCATTTTGTTCGTAGTTGTCCGTTTAAATTGGCATGGACAAAAAAACCGGCCCAACACGCTGGTCCAAACGGACGCGCGTCTGCTTTCGTCCGTCTATCGACCCATTCATGGCCTATTTTTAAGTCTGATTTACGTTGGCGCGGGCACAAGACGGACGCGCGCGCTCGCCCTCTTTTCTTACCGGGCCCGCTGGTCGGTGGCACATTGAATTCACACTCTCACCCGCCTGCTACGCCGCCGGCCATTTTTTCAGATAAAAATGGATACTTAGATTATTCTAGCGTACGCAGATAAAAAGAAAAGACCACTACTCGTCGATTTCTGACTTCGACTCGGTAATGTCCTCCGACGTCTGAATGTAGGCGTCAGCATACGCCTCGTCTTCAAAGTCCCAACCAGCCGTTTCTCGTAGCTTCAGTTTCAATTGAGCTGCCTGCTTCCGCGAACGCTTGTCCTCCCGATAGGCGGCTCGCTCCCTCCTCCTCACGTCCCTCTCCAACCTCCTTTGCTTGTAGAACTGGCGCTCGTCGACGCTGTCCCGCGGGAAGCCTCCACGCCACACCACCAAGGCTTCCACGTTCTTCTCCGCGATGGCGAGGCGACGCTTCCGTCTCCGATGGACACGACGATCCTCGTCGGTGAAAAGCCGCGGGAGAGGCGCCAGATCCTGCGCCCGCTGACTCGACACGTTGGGAAAATTCATATCCCAACGAGGCCTGAGGAGGCGCACGCTGCCGCGTCGTGCGTGCGGGCCGCCTCCTCTGCGGTGTCGAAGGTGCCGAGGATGAGACATTTCTCGCGAAACCAGATCTCGGAGGAGAAGGCGCCGGAGCGGCGCTCGCGGACTCTGCGAAAATCCGAAGCACCCAGGCGGCGGATTGACATGGTGGCGCAGAGGCGGCGAGAGTGGGCGGCAGACAGAGTGTGGAGGGAGCGCCTTTTTTATAACGAGCGCCGACCGCGGCGCGAGCGCGAACCTTTCCCGCGCGCTGGAGCGCCAAAACCAGCGCGTGCTAGGCCGCTTTCCCCCGCGCGCTGGTGCGCCAAAACCAGGGCGACAACATGATCTAAAACGCGCGCGGTCATGAAATGGATCAGCCCGTTGGACGCACTGCCACCTCAAAACTAAAAAAAGACGGACGGCGGGCGGACGGCCAACCCAGACGAATAAAAAACGGACAAAAGCGCCGTCCATTTGGGTTAGCCCGTTGGAGTTGCTCTTATTGGCGAAAAGAAAGTGCCCTGCTTTCAAAACTCATTCTGTTCTACCTCAACACGCATCTCGAGTGCGTCAGAAATCGGCACGCACTGAGCTACCGAAGGAAAAGAAACAGTCACCGTGCCCCCGCGCCGTCGCCATCCAGTTCAGCGGGAAGATCACGGTCGAGAAGTGGAAAGCCAGAAAACCAAACGGAAACCGGGGCAGCGTGCCGCCAGTATCCATTATCTCCGGTCAGTCAGCGGCCACACGCAACTTGGCCTCCGCGGTTTCATCGGTGCGCCTACTTCTCACATCTCCAGCTCGCATAAATATCCCGCGGCCTGCAAGCTAGGACGGCAAGCAAACCACATCAGATCGAGCCAAGAAACCTTCTCTCATCATTTCTAATCGTCCCATAGTTGACTCTTGTTCATGATGGCGGGGATCGAGGCAGCGTCTGCGGCGGCGGCGGCGGAGGCCAGTCCGGTGGAGGAGGGGACGACCAACAAGACGGTGGTGCTGGTCGGCGTGGACGACAGCGACCACAGCTACCGCGCGCTCGAGTGGGCCGTGCGTTACGTGGCGGAGACGGCCGGCCCCGGGGCGCCGGTGGAGCTCGTCGTCGTCCACGCCAAGCCGGCCGTGTCCTCCGTCGTCACGCTCGGCGGCCCCGGTACGTGCCGTCCGCGACCCCCTCCCTAACTAATTCTTGCTTATCTGAACCGGCCGGAGCGCTGATTTCTGGGGATCGGTCGATTTCACTTTCAGCCGCCGCCGGGGACGTGGTGAGGTACGTGGACGCGGACCTGCGCAGGAGGGCCGAGGAGGTCGTCGACAGGGCTCGCCGCCTCTGCGCCGCCAACTCGGTAACATCCACTACCAATTCCAGAAACGAGTAACAAGATCACGCCGATTGCTGCATGCTCTGCTTAACAGCCACATCTGGAATCGATCGCAGGTGCAGGGAGTGGTGAAGGTGATCGACGGGGAGCCGAGGTACGTGCTCTGCAACGCCGTCGAGAAGCACCACGCCGACTTGCTCGTCGTCGGCAGCCATGGCTACGGCGCCATCAAGAGGTAACTGATTTATTTATCTCCATTCTCCAGTCCCCCGTGCTGCAGAGCTAGTGGTCATGGATTGTGTCTGAACCTGGGCAATTCTTGCAGGGCATTTCTTGGGAGCGTGAGCGACTACTGCGCCCACCACGCGCACTGCTCCGTCATGATAGTCAAGCAGCCCAAGCCCAAGGAATGATCGATCGACATTTCCAGTTCGCCAGTGTTGGCATTGTGCCATTTGCGTGCCCACGTACTGCACTGTATCCCTGTCTAATTACTGTACTCTATTAATTCGTTGGATCCTCCGAACGTTTATACATCGGTGCCTGACATGACGCTTTGGGTTCATCTTCTGGTGTCATCGCCGTTTGCCGCACATGTTTGCACCATTAAGCCGGCAAGTTGAAAGATTGGGTGTACATTTATCTCTTCAGTTGTCATTTCGGGCCATTGCATCAATGATAACAAACGCCTGGACAGAGGTGGGTGAGATTGATACCTTTAAGCTAAGAGGATATTACATGACGATAATGCATTTTTTTTCGAGAGTACGTCAATGATGTGTTTTATTTTTATAGAAGGAGAGCAAAGTCATTTACAAGAAGTATGTCCCAAATGCGAACATTCGGGCAAACACACACCCACACCAACACCAACAAGGAAAGAAACTAGGCTATTCTCACCAAACGTTGTAGACCTCCTACACCACCAGCCGCAAGCTTCCAGTCGGCCAACTCGTCTAGGATCCACCTCGCCGCGTCCCTGAGTCTCAGCTGCTGGTCAACTCTGTTGAAAACCCTTGCGTTCCGTTGCTTCCACAAGGTCCAGATAGTCCCAATGAACAGAGTGTCGAAACCCCTCTTGTCCGCTCTATGAAAACAACCCCTCACTCTAAGCCACCAAAGAAATGTGGAGTGTGTCCCAGAGAGTGCACCAGACCTCTCTTGCATACGTACAAATGGACAAGATGTGGTCCGTGTCGTCCTGATCCTGCAGGCAGAAGTAACATGGAGATGGCTCATCCTGCAGGCCGTGACGATAATGCATTAAGAGAACATTAAGCTAATAAGGTGGAGTGAATTGCAAAAAACCATCACATTCTAAGTTTAATTCCAAATTTACTACCTTAGTCCTTAGGCGCCTAAAAAGTAAACATATTTTCTTACTAATATTCTCTATAAACAATTATGATCGATTTGAGGTAAATTAATCCAATTTCTAACATACCAGGCCCGCTGGTCAGGTCATATGGTCAACATAAATGACATTGATTGTTAAATTAAAGGAGGGCCCACACGTGGGTCCCATCCACCCCTCGTCCACCTTCTTTCCTCACCGCCACACTTCTCCTTCCCGCACACACCGGCCGTCATGGATTTCCGCCGATGCTGCTCGCTGCCAGCACATACTCTGCCACTGCTTCTCGCCGGTCACTTGCACCGACGATGGGCCAGAGGCCACCCACCACATCTGATGCGCTCGTGGTTTGCCGAGACGCCGCCGCCGCCTCGCTGAGCAGCGCGTCCCAAGTTGATCCGGCTGGTGCTGGCGCTAACCATCTCCTGCTGGTGGGAGGCGGAGATGAGGACATGCGTCCGCCCCACTCCTCCCGGCCGTCGCTGCCCCGCATGGCCATGCTCACTCTCCTACCGCCCCACCCAATCCACGAGGAGGTGGTTGTGAACGGGACAAGGCCGCTACGCTGATACGTCTCCAACGTATCTATAGTTTTTTAATTGTTCCATGTTGTTATATTACCATTCTTGGATGTTTTATAATCATTTTATATCTTTTTTGGTACTAATCTATTGACATAGTGCCAAGTGCCGCTTGCCCTTTTTTGCATGTTTTTTACATCGCATGAAATCAATATCAAACGAAGTCCAAACGCAGCAAAACTTTTTGTAGATTTTTTTGGACCAGAAGACATCCAATGGGCTGGAGAAGCGCCTGGAGGGTGCCTCCCGGACCGCCTCTTTGCTCTATAAATACTCCAATATTCCATAAACCATAGGGGAGTCGACGAAAATCAATTCTAACCGCCGCATGTTCCAGAAACACCAGATCCAATCTAGACACCATCTCGGAGGGGTTCATCATGTCCATTGGTGCCTCTCCGATGATGCGTGAGTAGTCTTTTGTAGACCTTCGGGTTCGTAGTTAGTAGCTAGATGACTTCCTCTCTCTCGTTTATTTCTCAATACAATGGTCTCTTGGAGATCCATATGATGTAATTCTTTTGTGGTGTGTTTGTTGGGATCCGATGAACTTTGAGTTTATGATCAGATCAATCTCTTTTTATCCATGAAAGTTATTTGAGTCTTCTTTGATCTCTTATATGCATGATTGTTTATAGCCTCGTATTTCTTCTCTGATATTTGGGTTTTGTTTGGCCAACTTGATCTATTTATCTGGCAATGGGAAGAGGTGCTTTGTGATGGATTCGATCTTACGGTGCTTGATCCCAGTGACAGAAGGGGAACCGACACGTATGTATCGTTGACATTAAGGATAATAAGATGGCGTCTATTTCTACATAAATAGATCTTGTCTACATCATGTCATCGTTCTTATTGCATTACTCCGTTTCTCCATGAATTTAATACACTAGATGCATGCTGGATAGCGGTCGATGTGTGGAGTAATAGAAGTAGATGCAGGTAGGAGTCGGTCTACTAATCTTGGATGTGATGCCTATATAATGATCATTGCCTGGATATCGTCATGATTATTTGAAGTTCTATCAATTGCCCAACAGTAATTTGTTCACCCACCGTTTGCTATTTTTCTTGAGAGAAGCCACTAGTGAAACCTACGCCCCCGGGTCTCTTCTTTATTATATTTGCCTTTGCGATCTATGTTCCTTTGCTTTTAGTTTTAGATCTATTAAACCAAAAATACAAAAACACCTTGCTGCAATTTATTTTATCCAAGATCTATTTATCCTATCTATCATATTTTTATCACGTCCGTTTGCCAATCTTTGGCGCCGTTACCCGAAAGGGACTGCCAACCCATTTTACACGTCGGGTTGCGAGTATTTGTTATTTGTGTGCAGCTGATGTTTACGTAGTGTTGCTTGGTTCTCCTAATGGTTCGATAACTTTGGTCTCATCACTGACGGAAGTACCTACCGTCGCTATGTTGCATCATCCCTTCCTCTTTGGGGAAATACCGACGTAGTCTAGCAGACATCAAAAGGAATTTCTGGCGCCGTTGCCGGGGAGACATCATCAACATCTACCAGGTTCCAAATCAGAATTATCATCTCCTCGCAATTTACATTATTTGCCATTTGCCTCTTGTTTTCCTCTCCCACACTTCACAAAAATTTGTCGTTTTATTCGCCCCCTTTTTCGTTCGCCATTTTCTCGTCAGATTTATCATTTGCTTGCAGTCATGAGTGATTTCGGTATGACAGGAACAGATGATGCCCTAACTCCTGAGATTGGATGTACGGGAAATCTGGATGCTAAAACTTTTATCTTGGGGCAAGGGAATGTTATGGAAAAAGAACGTATCCAAGATTTTTTCAATTGTGTTGGAAATCTAAGTTTTGATGATGCTCCTATACTTAGAAATACTAGATCTTACGTGGATGCTATTTCACCACTAGTTCTGAAACTTGAAAGTAAATTTATCCATACTCATCCTACTTTGCAAAGATTGTTTTTTAAGCTTCCCGTTATAAAGAATCCTAAGGCTAAAAAGTTGGCCACTCTCGTTCTTATGAATGAATTTGACTACATAATAAGGGAAGCTAGGGAAATCTTTGTTTTTTATGGTATGAATCATGAAAAACCCATGATAGATGAAATTCTTTACAATAGTGATTATGTGTTAAGGCATTTGCTTGGGGATAATGGTTTTTTGATGAAAATCTTAAAAAGGAAGTCCCCATTCTAGATGTGATCCAACAATTTTTCAATAATGTTAATCAACATTTACTCTTGGATTGTTGCCGGAAATCAACGAGGTTATGATAATGAGCAACTTAATAGTGCTAAGGTTTCTATGGGCAATATGTTTTATGTTGTTTTTACAAAACCGCATGACAAAAACACCTCTAAGGAAATTAAGCACAAAGATGACAAAACTTAGATCCTTGCTTTATGCCTAGCTAGGGGCGTGAAACAATAACGCTTGTTGGGAGGCAACCCAATGAATAAAATTTATTTTTGCCTTTTTGCTTCCGGTTCTTGAGTGTTAGCACAATTATTCTACTGTTATGATTGTGTTTTTTGTGTTTTAATTAGTGTATGTGCCAAGTAAAGCCTTTAGTATCTTTTTGGGTGATAGTTGTTTGATCTTGTTGAAAAACAGAAACTTTTGCGCTCACGAAAATAATTTTCATTTCTAACCAGAGCGTGATAAAATACTAATTCTTTTTGCAGAAGATTAATATACAAATTTCTCTATGGTTTTCTTTGAAGAGTTTTTGCCATAGAGAAGTTGGAATACAATAGATATAATGCAAGAATAAAATATGAATTGGTTTGCAACGGTACTTATAGTAGTGATTTGTTTTCTTATACTAACGGATCTCATGAAGGTTTTGTTGAGTTTTGTATGATTGAAGTTTTCAAGTTTTGGGTTATCTTACGATGGATGAAGGAATAAGGAGTAAGAAGAGCCTAAGCTTGGGGATGCCCATGGCATCCCAAGCTATTATCCAAAGAGAAGCAAGCAACTAAGCTTGGGAATGCCCCGAGTGGCATCCCCTCTTTCTTCTAACGACCATCGGTATTTTACTCGAAGCTATATTTTTATTCACCACATAGTATGAGTTTTGCCTGGAGCGTCTTGTATGATTTGAGTCTTTGCTTGTTTTGCTTTGTGTTTTAAGTCCTGAATCCTTGCTGGACACACCTATTTGAGAGAGCCAAAATTATGCCATGACTTGTTAGAATTGCTCTGTGTGCTTCATTTAAATCTTTATGAGCTATGGAATTGCTCTGGTGCTTCACTTATATCTTTTTGAGCACAGTGTGCTTTAGTATTTTTGAAGAAATGCTCTCTTGCTTCACTTAGATTTATTTGAGAGTTAGTAAAAAAATTAAGAAATTCTCTCTTGCTTCACTTAAATTAATTTGAGAGAAAGAAATATTATGCTCATGATCTTCACTTATATTTGTTTGAGCTTATCAAAAGAAACACATGAAAATTAGTTCCAAAGTGATATATATCCAAGAAGGATATAATAAGAACTTTCATGAAGATCATTGGACAAAATAAACTTGATTCCTTGTAATAGTTTTGAGATATGATGATGTGATATGTGACCCATGTTGATGAGTAATTATGCTTTAGTAAGAATATTGATGTTAAGGTTTGTGATTCCCTATGCAAGCACGAAAGTCAATAGTTGTGCAATGAAATTACATCCTACTTGTGGTGCATTATTCGGTGTTAATTATGCTTAATGCTCGCTTATGAGATTATTCGTTTCTTGGTTGGTCTCTTCTTAATCTTTTGCTAGCCTTCATTTTGCACTAAGTATAATCACTACTTGTGCATCCAAAATCCTTTAAACCAGTTTTGCCATATGAGTCCACTATATCTACCTATATGTTGTATTATTTTGCCGTTCGAATCAAATTTGTATGTTCCATCTCTAATTTTCAAAATAAATTTCTCTTTTGTGTGCTCGTACCGCTCACGAGGCAGTGAGGCGTGGCCGATATTTTCCATGCTAAACGTGTTATTCTCACGATGAGTGTTTATTCACTTGTCATTGCACGAGAGTAAGGCAAAGCTATTAGGGATGCCCAATCCCGAAATGAAAAATGAATTTACTTTATGTTTTCAAATAATAAATTCCTTGGAAAGTGTTGGTATGCAAGGCACCCGTGGATACGGCTAGCCATGGAAAGTGAAAGTATAGTGGAAAAAGAAATAAACTTTAATTTCTATTTGGGAACCGCCTATGATATATGTAGCATGGTAAGTGTTGGAAACTCTAAACCGTTTTCGTTGGTGGGAAAAGTATGCCTCTCGAAATGTTTTTAGCTCTCAATTTTGCTTTGTGCTCTGGCACCTCTACAAATCCCAACTTCCCTCTGATATGTCTCCCACGTATCTATAATTTTTGAGTCAAAACGAAAACGACTCCAACATATAAACCCTAGATATATCATAGTTTTGAGATATGATGATGTGATATGTGAGCCATGTTGATGAGTAATTATGCTTTAGTAAGAATGTTGGTGTTATGTCATAGGCGGTTCCCAAACAGAAAATAAACTTTATTCCTTTTTCCACCATACTTTCACTTTCCATGGCTAACCGTATCCACAGGTGCCCTCCATACCAACACTTTCCAAGGAATTTATTATTTGACAACCGTCGGTGTACTAGAATAGGGGTACCCTAGTACCCCGAACTTGTGCAAGGGCAGTTGTAGCACCCCGCGGCAAGGCTTACCGGGCGAACGCCAAGATCCCCCAAGGTTCCCTTGGAGCCATCCAAGAACAAAGTATTTAAGCTAAGGAGACAAGGCCCCGGCAAGAGGAGCTTGCCGGGAAGGCCAACCAATGCGCTCCAAGGAACTTGCCGCGACGCGCCATGCGCTCCGGCAAGGCAACAAGGCCCCGGCAAGAGGAGCTTGCCGGGAAGACTAAACAAGGTACCCCGAGGCCCGGTGAGCGACGAGCTTCTGGACCCGACAAGATAACAACAGCGGCAAGGCGCTTGCCGCGGCAGGCGGCCACTCTGTGCCCACGCTCCAGCGCATCCACCAACAAGTAACTGTATCAACTACCTCGCTGTTTACGTTTGTACCCTCCTCTGCGTTGCCACCTGTCGGTGACCCCTTTAGCGTATAAAAGGAGGCCCATGCGCAATGTAGAGGGGGTTCGGACAGTTCGCTTCCATTCATTCGTAGCCCAGAAAACATCACGCTCTCTCTCTCGAGAGCAAGAACACCAGATAACACAACCAGACAAGCAGCAGTAGGAGTGTTATCTCTCCAGAGAGCTCCGAAGCTGGGTAAACTGCTCGTGTGCCTCGCCTCGATCTGCTCTTCGTGCGATCTCCGCCCCCCGCCGAACCGAGAGGGGCCCGGTCCGCCGGCCCCATAGGTGTTCGTGGATCAGTTTCCTCGACATCTTTGGCGCGCCAGGTAGGGGTGTCGAGATTGTGTGAACCTGATCCGGCGTTCACATGAGATAGATCTTTATTCCCTTCATCAACATGCCACCGAAGAAGAAGACTTCGGCGGCAGCCGCTCCGTCCACGTCACTTCCGCCACCGTTGGAGCAAACGGGTGGTGGAATGGACGCCGGCGGAAGAAAGGACGTCGACGAGGAAGCTCATGATGCCACCAGGTCCAAGAACAAGGCTGCACAAACCTCGGCGACTGTACATGTTCCACGCCACTCTCAGGAGGCGCAAGATCAACAGCGTCATGGCACTAGCAGTGCCATTCGCATGATAGGCCAAGACCAAGCTGGTGGATCTCGAGGCGCTCAAGACCAGCATGCACGCCAGCGTGCTGGCACGAGCGGGGCACGGTCGCCTGGACGGGATACTGCTCCTTCTAACATAGTTAGAAGTTCGAGCATGTCCCGCTCCTCTCGCCGTCCGCCACTGCTACCCACCACTCCAGCAGAAGCTTTGGCACAAGCTCAACTTCTCCTAGATTACCCTCCGACGTCGGACAAGATCGACGAATGGAGGGCCACCATTCAGAGTCTCATCGGCTACGCCAACGGCGACACTCCATGGCGTCCGAGCGCGTCGCCGCCGCGGCAGGGTTGTCGGATGCGAGCCGGTGGCGACGAAACGGGCGGAGGTGCAACTACCATGCAATCACCGCCCCGAAGGCCAAGATCACCGACTCGCCGGATCCACCTCGACAGCGACTCCACTGCATCGTCGGATCCACGAGCTCGTCGCGATCAGCGCCAAGTTCTTCATGATCGACAACAAGAAGACGCTCGAACCCGCATCGAGCGCCAAAGAGAAGCGCGACGTCAATCCGACAAGCGCGCTGGGCCCTCTGTTGACATGCATGCGCCAGGGGAACCAGGCGATCTGCCGTACGCGGTAGGTTGTCCTGCGTTCACTCGTGAGCTGCGGCAAGTCCAGTGGCCCAGCACAAAGAACTTCAAGCCAGACGTATCGGAGAAGTACGACGGCAAGACGCATCCGTCGGAGTTCCTCAGCATCTACACCATTGCGGTACAGGCTGCCGGGGGACGAGATGACAAGATCCTTGCCAACTACTTCCCGCTGGTGCTCAAGCCCAACGTCAGATCCTGGCTCATGCACTTGCCGGACAACTCCATATCCTCTTGGGCTGATCTGTGCCATCAGTTTGTCGGTGCCTTTACAGGCGGACACAAGCCTCATGGCCAGGAGAGTGATCTTCATCTGCTCGCCCAGAAGGAAGGAGAGCCCCTGCGCAAGTACATTCAGAGATTCAGTACTGTGCAGCACAACATCCCAGACGTCCACCCTGCCGTGGTGATCAGCGCGTTCCATCAGAACGTGCGGAACCGCAGGATGCGGGAGGAAATGACGATGTGCAAGATCAGGGACGTCAGCGAGTTATATGCACTGGCCGACAAGTGTGCACGTGCTGAGGAAGGGAGGAGACTCCCCGGAGAGAATGTAGGAGCAGGAGGATCTGACAGTGAGGATGCTACCCCGCCAATGAAAAACCGGTGGCGGAACAACAGAAGGAGGAAAGGCAAAGAGGTGCTAGTTGTTGAGCAGTCCGGCAACGGTGGTGGCGCCAAGGAAGCCAAAGCTGGTGACTCCGGCAAGGAGGTTGCCGCGGAGGTGGCGGTCGCCGACAAGCAGGACGGCACCAACAAGCAATATTGCAAGATCCACCGCACCAAGGGCCATGATCTCCAGAACTGTAAGAAAGTCGAACAGCTTGTTGAGCAACAGAAAGCTAAATACGAGCGGCGCGACAAGGAGAAGGCCCAGGAAGGAGCTGGTGGATCCGGCAAGAAACGTCCCGGCCGAGGAGGACACCGCGGCAAGGCCAAGCAGCGGCAAGGAGACAGACCTCCTCGCGGCCGCGACAAGGATGAAGATGACGACGACGATGAGGACATGGATGATGAGGAGACTGATGAGCAGGAGTTCCAGAAAGGCACAGAGGTCCTGTGCATTGACGGTGGTGCTTCTCTGCATGCCTCGCACCGCCAGCTCAAGCAGTGGGTGTGGGAAGTTAATGCAGCAGAACCACCCGTCGAGTCACGCAAGCCTCTGAAATGGTCCGGCACGCCTATCATCTTTGATATTGAGGACCACCCGGATCGCATAACTGCGGTCGGGTGCTTGCCGATGCTGGTTTCTCCAACAATATGCAACCTCAAGGTCACTAAGATGCTAGTTGACGGTGGGGCCGGCTTGAACCTGATCTCCTCCGCGGTGATTCACAAACTCCAGATCCCTGGCAGCGAGCTCGAAGAGACCGTTACATTTCAAGGAATCAACCCGGGAAGGAGCAAGCCGAAGGGAAAGATCACGTTGCTGGTAACATTTGGCAGCGAGCTGAACTTCAGGACTGAGAGGGTCACGTTTGACGTTGCTGACTTTCCATTACCTTACAATGGAATCCTTGGCCGACCGGCACTCGCCAAGTTCATGGCAGCCTCTCACTATGCGTACAACGTACTGAAAATGCCAGGCCCGATAAGTGTCATCTCTGTCCCTGGCGACCAGAAGGATGCTCTTATCTGTGCCGACAAGATCTACCGGGAAGCAGCAGCCGCAGCAGCCCCAGCAGAACGCAGGACACTTGTCGCTGAAGCTCCCAGGGGGAAGAAGAAGACCAAGTCCGGCAAGAGCTCTGATGCCCACTCCGGCAAGCGCACCTCTTCGGAGTGCTGCGCTACCGTCGAGGACGCACCATCGAGCTCCACCGGCAAGCGTAAGAAGGCAATGGCAGCTCCACCTGAGACCAAGAAGGTGTCTGCCAAGGAGGGCGGCACTGGTGGTACCTTCACCATCAGCGCCACTCTTGACCCCAAATAGGAAAGCGCGCTCGTTGCTTTCCTGCGGGCGAATGTCGACGTGTTTGTGTGGCAACCGTCTGATATCCCCGGTGTTCCCAGGAAAGTAATTGAGCACCACCTTGCCATCTGTCCTCATGCGCGGCCCGTCAAGCAGAGAGTCAGGAAGCAGGCAGTAGAGCGCCAAGAATTTATCGCAGAAGAAATCAAGAAGTTGGAAGCAGCAGGCCTTGTCAGAGGAGTGCTCCATCCCACGTGGTTGGCCAATCCTGTTGTTGTGCGCAAGGCTAACGGGAAATGGAGACTTTGTATGGACTTCACTGATGTTAATAAAGCTTGTCCCAAAGACCCATTTCCCTTGCCGCGTATTGACCAGATTGTTGACTCCATAGCCGGATGTGATTTGCTTTCATTTCTTGATGCATACTCAGGATACCATCAAATCTTCATGGCAGAAGAAGATGAAGAGAAAACCACATTTATCACACCGTGTGGCACGTACTGCTTTGTACGGATGCCTTTCGGTTTGAAGAATGCTGGTTCAACATTCGCAAGGGTAGTCCACCATGCTTTTGAGCCGCAAATGCACAGAAATGTGGAAGCTTACATGGATGACATAGTGCTCAAGAGCAAGAACAAGGCGACCCTGATTCAAGATTTAGACGAGACATTTGCAAATCTGCGCAAGATCAACCTCAAGCTTAACCCCGAGAAGTGCGTGTTTGGAGTCCCTTCCGGCAAGCTTCTCGGGTTCTTCGTGTCTCAGCGGGGAATTGAAGCCAATCCCGACAAGATCAAAGCCATTGAGCAGATCGAAGCACCAAAGCGCGTCAAGGATGTACGAAGGCTTGCCGGTTGCGTGGCTGCTCTTAGCAGGTTTATCTCTAGATCTGCTGAGCGTGCCCTGCCATTTTTCAAAATTTTGAAAAAGGCAGGTCCAATGAAATGGACTCCGGAAGCGGAAGCTGCACTGCAGGACTTGAAGAGATACCTGTCCTCCACTCCAACGCTTGTCGCACCTAAGCCGCAAGAGAAGTTGCTGCTGTATATAGCGGCAACCAATCAAGTGGTTAGTGCTGCGTTAGTGGCGGAGAGGGAGGCGGATGATGAGCCAGCAACCACGGCAGATCCATCCAGCGACAAGCAGGGGGCTTCGCCGACAAGCTCTGGTCCCGACAGACATGGGTTTGCGCAGGAGCATGATAAGATGCCAAAGAGAATGGTGCAGCGCCCAGTTTACTTTGTCAGTTCTCTTCTGCAGGGGGCTAGATCAAGGTACTCTGGTGTGCAGAAGTTGCTTTTCGGCCTCCTCATGGCCTCGAGAAAGCTGCGCCATTACTTCCAAGCACATGAGATCACAGTCGTCACTCGCTTTCCGCTGAAGAGGATACTGCAAAATCCAGAAGCAACTGGCAGGATTGTCGAGTGGGCGCTGGAACTGTCAAGTTTTGGCCTCAAGTTTGAGAGCACTTCAACTATCCAAAGCAGAGCATTGGCAGAGTTCATAGCAGAGTGGACGCCAACCCCAGATGAAGAAATTCCAGAAACAAGCATCCCCGTCAAAGAGGCAAGCAAAGAGTGGTTGGTGTACTTTGATGGTGCCTTCTCGCTGCAAGGCGCCGGTGCAGGCGTGCTGCTTGTCGCACCCACCGGAGAGCATCTCAAGTACGTAGTCCAGATGCACTTTCCCAAAGAGCAAGCAACCAACAATACTGCAGAGTATGAAGGATTGCTTGTCGGTCTAAGAATCGCAGCAGACCTTGGGATCAAGAAGCTCATTGTCAGGGGTGACTCACAGCTTGTCATCCGACAAGTGAACAAGAACTACCAGAGTCCGTTGATGGAAGCGTATGTTGATGAAGTGAGGAGGCTAGAAGAGCACTTTGACGGCCTACAAATGGAGCATATCCCAAGAGGTCAGAATGATATTGCTGATGGCCTGTCAAAGTACGCCGCACTAAAGTTACCTGTGGAACCAGGGATCTTTGTGCTTAAGTTGACTCAACCATCCGTAACACCATCAACTGGACAAAGCAAGAAGAGGAAGTTGGTTTCTGGTGACTACTTTCCGGCAGAGCTCCCCGAAGCCGCCGCCAAGAAAGTCCCCAAGATTAACACCAAGGAGGCTGAGGGGCAGTCTGCTCCGGCAAGCCTTATGGTTTGTTCCGTTGAAGCAGACGCTCCCGACAAGTTTTGCTCTGGCAAGCTTGCCGGGGAACATCAAGCTCCGGCAGGACCACAAGTCCTTGCCGTGGAAGCGGATGTTGCCGCAGCAGCAGATGCTCCTTTAGTCCTTGTTGTCGAGCCACAAGCTCCAGCATGGGCACAACAGATTGTCCACTTCCTTCAGACAGGAGAACTTCCCGAAGAACAAGAAGAAGCGGAAAGAGTAGCCCGGCAGTCAAGTATGTACCGGTTTGTCGATAGCATACTGTACAGAAGAAGACTCAACGGTGTGAAATTGAAGTGTATTCGCCGGGAAGATGGACAAAAGCTGTTGGCAGAGATACATGGAGGCATATGTGGCCACCACATTGGCGCAAGAGCACTTGCCGGCAAAGCTTTCCGGCAAGGTTTCTTTTGGCCGACAGCCCTCCAGGATGCAACTGCACAAGTAACCAAGTGTGAAGCGTGCCAGTTCCACTCCAAACAGATACACTAGCCAGCTCAAGCTCTCCAGACGATCCCTTTATCCTGGCCATTTTCGGTCTGGGGGCTCGATATCCTCGGCCCCTTCCCCCGAGCTGTCGGGGGCTTTGAGTACTTGTACGTCGCAATCGACAAGTTCACAAAGTGGCCGGAAGTGCAGCCAGTGAGGAAGGTGACAGCACAGTCAGCAGTCAAGTTCTTCAGGTCAATTGTTTGCCGTTTCGGGATCCCTAACATGATCATCACCGACAACGGCACGCAATTCACGAGCCGCACCTTCATGCAGTACGTCCAAGACCTTGGCGCCAAGGTCTGCTTCGCTTCTGTTGCTCATCCGAGAAGCAACGGTCAAGCAGAGAGGGCAAATGCTGAAGTGCTGCGCGGGCTCAAGACCAGAACTTTCGACAGGCTGCACAGGTGCGGAAGGAACTGGATCAAGGAGCTGCCGGTGGTTCTTTGGTCGATCAGAACGACGCCAAATCGAGCCACTGGCCAGACACCTTTCGCTCTAGTCTATGGAGCAGAGGCAGTTCTCCCCACGGAACTCGTATACGGATCACCCCGAGTGCTCGCTTATGATGAGGTTGAGCAAGAACAGCTGCGACAAGACGACATGCTGCTCCTTGAGGAAGATCGTCTTCAGGCTGCTGTACGAGCTGCTCGATACCAGCAAGCTTTGCGCCGCTATCATAGCCGCAAAGTTAAAGCCAGAAGCTTCGAGGAAGGCGACCTTGTTCTTCGGCGCGTTCAGTCCGCCAAGAATTCCAACAAGTTGACGCCGAAGTGGGAAGGCCCTTATCGGGTGAGACGAGTCACAAGGCCTGGCGCTTTCTGCCTTGAGACCGAAGATGGCATTCTGGTGAGCAACTCCTGGAACATAGAACATCTTCGTAAGTTTTTCCAATAGGGCGCGATTGCCGGAACCCCGTTCTGGCAACCACCTTTTGTACAAGTCTTGCCGCTGTTGCATGTAATCCTTTATACAAAGCCGGGCGCAGATCCCGTGCATAAAAAGAACCCCATATGCTCCGCACAACTTGTCCATTTCATGCATTAGTTCCTTTTTTGCATGCGATTATCTGACACTTTGTGCAGCACCTACATCCGGTAAGCAGTAACGAGCCGAAGAGCTCCATATTATTATTTTCTCTTCTTTCTCCTTTTTTAAAGGAAAAGAAGGTTCTCTCGCACACAAGTTTGCCGGGGGGAAGGAGAAGATCGTGGTATGGGCCAGGCGTCGTTCAAGCAAAGACTTGCCTTACCGGGAAGCAGATGATAGAAAAGCTAAGTTGCCAAAGTTTGAGCAATCACTTTTAAAAATTTTGAGTTATCTTCCTCGAACGACCCTGCTTTGTATGGAAAACCTGTGCGCGGAGGAACCAACTCGTGGCTAGTTGCACCCTTACTTTGTTTCGAGTCCGCTCAACAGCTTAAGCGTGCTGCATCTAGTCGCGACAAGGTTTCTTGTCGGAAGCAGCGCCTCCAGCAGGCTACTGAAGTTCCGCACTCAGCGCTCGCGGCTCGGGCGCCTGCGCCGACAAGTTCCCTAGAAGCGTAGGGTAAAAACATACAAAGGAAGGAATCTAGTAGAGGAAATAACATAGCAATTGATAACAGAAATAAAGTTATATTACAAGATAACTTGTCGCAGCTCTAACAAACTGTTTTCATAACATGATTAGCAGCGACAAGGGAAAAGAAGAAATGGGCGGCCTAGTCTACGCGTCCGCCCTCGACCCTCTTGATCTCGCTCACCTTGTCCACAATGGGTGCGACAAGGGCCTTGAGTGCATCCAGATCGGCGTCAGGCGGCAAGGACCTGAGGACGTTGGTGAAGCTGAGGCCTGGATTGCGGAAGGCTACCTTCATCAGCACCTTCTGGAGAACCCCGGTGCAGATTTTGCGCGACTCGTCGGCCAGCTGCTTTGGGATCCTCTCCCAGAGCCGCTGGAGTGCCGTTGCCACGCCCTTGAAGAACAGGCTGAGCTTGGCGCTGGGTTGAAGACTCTCGTCGGAAGGATACCCAAAGTCCTCCATCCCCAGCTGCGCCAGCTCCTCGTTGATGATTGCGGCAATGTTCACCAGACCCTCGGTCCAGTGCTCCATAGTGTCTCTGGACGAGTTCTGGGTAACTGCAATGCTCTCCAGCAGCGCCGCGTCAGCCTTGACCTTCTCCGACAAGGTCTTCTCCCGCTCCTTGGCGGCCTCCAGCGTCTGCGTCAGCGTGGCCAGCTTCAGCTCCAGGTCTGCTTTGGAATCCTTGGCGGCGCTGAGCTCCTTGCCCCTCTCAGCGAGAAGACCTTGCAGCTCACCGTGGGCGACAACATCCTTCTCACGCTCACGCTTGAGCGCGGCAAGCTCCTCGCCGCTCTTCCCAATGTTGGCCTCCAGCTGTGCCACTTTCTCCTCCAGGTCTTTCTTGGCGGCCTCTGCAATTGCCGCAGTGCCTCCTTGAGCGCCCCGCCAAGTGCTTGCTCGCGCTCGGCGAGCTCTTCCTCGTAGCTATCGAGGTTGGCCTTCCGTTGCACTAGTTCACCTTCCCGCGCGGACTGCTTCTCGGCGGCCAGCCTTTGCTCCTCCTCAGCCTCGGCCTTCTCGAGAAGGAAGGCCGTGCGCTCCTCTTCGAGTCGCTCCCGCTCCTGGGCCAGGGACCGGAGAGCTTCTTGATTTTGGCCCCGGAGCTCCTCCGCACGCTTCTCCATGTCAACTCCCGCCTTCGCGACAAGCGCTTCCCGGGAAGCTAGTTTGGCTTGTCGGGCGCGGTAGAGTGACAGCAGCTTCCGCAGCAGCTCCTCCTCCTCAGGCTCACCGCTGCTGCTGCTGGGCGCGTCAACCAACAACAGTCCAGCAGAGGCGAGCACCTCCCCGTCGAAAGTTTCCCCCTCGACCGGCGCTCTGGAGCTCGACGCCCAGGGTAGCTTGATGAAGATACCGTCGCCGGCCTTCAAGTAAGCGCCGGGCTGGGGCTCCTCGGAGCTGGCTCCGCAGAAGCAGTAGAGGGATCAGCGGTCGGTGCAGCGCCTGGTGCTCCTGCGGCCTCAGGGTCGTCAGTGCGATCGCCCGACCCCTCGCCGACTTCTGCGGTGGCAGCCCTGGCGGCCTCCTCGCCGGCGGCCTCGCCAGCACCGGCCCCTTCCTCACCGGCGCCCTCTATCTCCATTGGCTCAGCCGCAGATGGGTCTGAAGAACGAAGAAGGGAGGAAAATCAATCAAAAATCCAAGAGAGGAAAAACGGAAGAAGCAGAACCCAAGGGAAAGTTTCTGGGCAAGTGGATTACTTGTGCCAAGATCTGCAGTTGCGGCCTCGGTCGCCGCAGGATCAGCAGTGCCGTCCCTTGCCGGAGAGTTCCCCCTTGTCGGAGAGCGCTCCCTTGCCGGGGACTCCTCCCTTGGCGGCACAGTCGAAGAAGGTGGCACTTCGGGACCAGCTTCCGGGCGCTCCTGATGAGACTGCTCTGCTCCTGCACAAGTCAACAAACAAGATATCAACAAAGGAAAAAGCACTCAAGCGCGCCCGGCAGCAGAAGGCTAAACTATGAACTTACACTGGGGGCTGCGCTGGGGGCTGCTTTGAGGAGTGATTGCCGGGTCCGTCAAGGTGGTCTCGGACCCACCTCCTGCTGACACGATGGGGTCATCCTCGATGACGATCACCGCGGCCTTGGCCCTCTTCGCTGCTCTCTGGGCCAGTGTCCTGAAAAGAAAGGAGTCCAGATTGGAGGAAGTCAGATACAAGATATAAACAACAAGATTGAAGAACTACAAGAGCACCAAAGAAACTTACTCTTCTTCCTCCTTGTCGGAGCTGAGCGCGGAAAGATCGAAGTCCGGCCCTCCTCCGGTGCGGCGAGGTGGAGGAGTAGGATCCCTTCCCCGCTTGGCGGGGGCGGTGGCGGTGGCCCGGGAAGATCCCGCTCCAGTTGCCGCTGTTGCGTGAGGCGCTCCCGCGGCAACATTGCTTGCCGCGGTAGAGCGCGTCGCACGACTCGGCGGCTATTGACCCGGCTGCCGCCCCGCTGCGTCCCCGGCCCTGCGAAGGCGCCTTCTTGGCGGGGCCGGGGGCTCCGCTTGCGGCAAGTTTTCTGAAGGCTCGGGCTCCTCCTCGCCGGCCTCGCTCGGCTCGGCTTCGGAACCGGCAGGCTCCTCCTCGCCCATGAACTCCGCGCGCTCGGCAAGGTTTGCCGCCTCCGTAGCCTCCGCCTCCTCCACAGTGAACCCAAACGTGCCCGCGGCAGCTGCGGCCGCAACCTCTTCCGCCCTAGTGGCGATGCGCTGCAGCTCCTCGTCGGTGGTGTCACGGGTGAGGCTCTTCTGCTCGTCAGCGTGGACCGGCACTTCCTCCAAGGTGTCGAAGAACGCTCGCACAACATCATCCACAGGCTCTTGCCAAGTTGGGACGATTCCGTGTGAATCGCACAACGACATCATGGCGCGGATCCGGTCAAGCGAAGAGTTATTGCACAAAGTAACTACGCCCCTCGGCAGTGTGAATGGGTGCTGGGGGTCGCGTTTGAATAACTCCAAGAGCATTGCGTCCAGCTCCAAGACGGTGAAGTTGTAGTTGAGGCCCGGCCGCAGCCTCATGATGTCCGCCGAATTCTTGAATTCCCAAGCGGGCCTCCCCCTCTCCTGCAGGGGGGCAATGCGGCGGCGGAGGAAATCTGCCCCGACAGCACCTACGGTGAGCCCGGCAAGCCTAAGGTGAAGAATCCTAGTGATGGCGATCTTCAGCCTCTCGTCTTCCGGGGCCACGTTGCTCCAATCATTGCCGCGCACTATTGGAGTTTGGCGCACGGCGGTGAAGGGCTGCGGATTCTCCTCAACGATCTAGCACCACTCCGCTCTCCACTCCTCCCACTTGCTGTGGAGCTCACCCTCCAAGTACGCCTCTTTCTTGCCGACTCTCGAGATCCAGGCAATCCCTTCGGCAAGCGGCTCTCCTCTCTCTACCCGAGGTATGAAGAAGTGGCGGAAAAGGGCAACACTAGGGTGGACTCCGACAAAGTTTTCGCACAAATGTGCGAAAACTGCCATGGTCAGGACAGTGTTGGGGGTGAAGTCAAGGAGGCGGAAGCCATATGTGTTCATGATATCACAGAAGAACTCCGAGAAGGGCGGGCAGAGCCCGCAATAGAAGAATAGCGCGAAGAATGGGTACCCGTTTGGAGCCAACTCCGAAGCAGCGGCCGGGAGTACCCTCGTGCGCGGATGCGCACGCGTCTCCGTCTCCCAAAAGAGGTAGAAGTACTCCCTCAGCTCCTGCACGCCGAGCTGGGGGGTGAAGATCACCCGCTCCTTCCGCAGCGCCGCGAGCCGCTGCGCCTCGGCCGACTTCACGCCCTTTCCCTTGTCGGCGTTCGGGGCCATGGCGGAGGTGGTGGAGAAGGTCGACGGCGTTGGTGATGCTGGTGGCAATGGGGGGCGGAGCGCTGCTCTCTCGGCTTCGAGAAGAAGGGGGGAGCGACGGAGTTTCTTGAAGATGAAGTAGCAGCAACCAGCGAGGGGGAACGAACTGCCCCTGTTTCCTCTGCTTATAAAGAGGGACGGGGCGGACGTTTCGGCCTTCCAAATAAACAACCACCCATGATCTCTCCCACGATGCCGCATTCAACGCGTGCCGTTATGGGAGAGCGCGGTGGATACGGAGCAAGATTCGGTGTGGCCCAGTCCGCGTGTGCCCGTGCCCCGACTTGGGCCTGGCCCAACAGCGCTCGGCACCGTGTCTGGCCCAGTCCCGGGGGCTCCTGTCGGTGTACTAGAATAGGGGTACCCTAGTACCCCGAACTTGTGCACGGGCAGTTGTAGCACCCCGCGGCAAGGCTTGCCGGGCGAACGCCAAGATCCCCCAAGGTTCCCTTGGAGCCATCCAAGAACAAATTATTTAAGCTAAGGAGACAAGGCCCCGGCAAGAGGAGCTTGCCGGGAAGGCCAACCAATGCGCTCCAAGGAACTTGCCGCGACGCGCCACGTGCTCCGGCAAGGCAACAAGGCCCCTGCAAGAGGAGCTTTCCGGGAAGACTAAACAAGGTACCCCGAGGCCCGGTGAGCGACGAGCTTCTGGACCCGACAAGATAACAACAGCGGCAAGGCACTTGCCGCGGCAGGCGGCCACTCTGTGCCCACGCTCCAGCGCATCCACCAACGTGTCGCTCTCGGGGCCTCTCCGGGCGCGCGTGGCGGGAGGCTGTGCAGCCAGCGGTGCGCAGTGGCATGCGAAGCTGACAAGATCGCCATCATGGCGAACGGTGGTGCCCCTAACGGTCCTTTTCTGCACTGTTCGGGCGACTCAGACGGGCATTTAATACCCTTGTCCCCTGCCGTCAGGGTTAGGTAGGGTGCACTGTACAAGCAACTGTATCAACTACCTCGCTTTTTATGTTTGTACCCTCCTCTGCGTTGCCACCTGTCGGTGACCCCTTTAGCATATAAAAGGAGGCCCATGCGCAACATAGAGGGGGTTTGGACAGTTCGCTTCCATTCATTTGTAGCCCAGAAAACATCACGCTCTCTCTCTCGAGAGCAAGAACACCAGATAATACAACCAGACAAGCAGCAGTAGGAGTGTTATCTCTCCGGAGAGCTCCGAAGCTGGGTAAACTTCTCGTGTGCCTCGCCTCGATCTGCTCTTCGTGCGATCTCCGCCCCCCGCCGAACCGAAAGGGGCCCGGTCCGCCGGCCCCTTAGGTGTTCGTGGATTAGTTTCCTCGACAACAACATAAAGTAAATTCATTTTTTGCATTTCGGGACTGGGCATCCCTAATAGCTTTGCATTACTCTCGTGCAATGACAAGTGAATAAACACTCATCTTGAGAATAACACATCTCGCATGGAAAATATTAGCCACCCCTCATCGCTCCGCGAGCGAAACAAACACACAAAAGAGAAGTTTATTTTTGAACATTAGAGATGGCATATGCAAATTTTCTTAGAACGGCAAAAGAATACCGCATATAGGTAGCTATAGTGGACTCATGTGGCAAAACAGGTTTAAAGATTTTTGGATGCACAAGTAGTGATCATACTTAGTGCAAAATGAACGCTAGCAAAAGATTAGGAAGCGACCAACCAAGAAACGAATAATCTCATAAGCGAGCATTAAGCATAACTAACACCGAATAATGCACCATGAGCAGGATATAATTTCATTGCATAACTATTGACTTTCATGCTTGCATAGGGAATCACAAACCTTAACACCAATATTCTTACTAAAGCATAATTACTCATCAAGATGACTCAGATATCACATCATCATATCTCAAAACTATTACTAAGAATCAAGTTTTAATTATATCCTTCTTGGAGATCTATCACTTTGGGACTAATTTTCATATGTTGCTTTTGACAAGCTCAAACAAATATAAGTGAAGATCATGAGCATAATTTTCTCTTTCTCTCAAATTAATTTAAGTGAAGCAAGAGAGAATTTCTTGAAAATTTTACTAACTCTCAAATAAATCTAAGTGAAGCGAGAGAGCATTTCTTCAAAAATACTAAGCACACCATGCTCAAAAAAGATATAAGTGAAGCACTAGAGCAAGTCCATTGCTCATAAAAATTTAAGTGAAGTATAGAGAGCAATTCTAACAAGTCATGATATAATTTTGGCTCTCTCAAATAGGTGTGTCAAGCAAGAGATCAATACTAAAAGAACAAAATAAAACAAGCAAAGAATCATATCATACAAGATGCTCCAAGCAAAACACATAGTATGTGATGAATAAAAATATAGTTTCGAATAAAATACCAATGGTCGTTAGAAGAAAGAGGGGATGCCACTCAGGGGCATCCCCAAGCTTAGTTGGTTGCTCATTTTTGGATAATAGCTTGGGATGTCGGGGCATACCCAAGCTTAGGCTCTTCTACTCCTTGTTCCTTCATCCACCGTAAGATAGCCCAAAACTTGAAAACTTCAATCACACAAAAGTCAACAAAACCTTCGTGAGATCCGTTAGTATAAAAATAATAAATCACTACCAAAAGTGATGTATCCAACCAATTCATATTTTGTTCTTGCATTATATCTACTGTATTCCAATTTTTCTATGGCAAAAACTCATCAAAGAAAACCATAGAGACATCAAAATAAGCACATAACACAAAGAAAACAAAATCTGTCAAAAGAGAACAGTGTGTAGCAATCTGACTATTTCAAATACTTCTGCAACTCCAAAAATTCTGAAAAATTAGTACAGCCTGAGTAATTTGTATATTGATCTACTAAAAGTGGAATTGGTATTTTATCGCTCTCTGGTAAAAAAACTAAAATTAATATCTTGAGCGTAAAAGTTTCTGTTTTTTTCAGCGAGATCAAACAACTATCACCCAAGAAGATCCTAAAGGCTTTACTTGGCACAAACACTAATTAAAACATAAAAAACACAATCATAACAGTATCATAATTGTGCTAACACATAAAAACAAGAAGCAAAAAGCAAAAATAAATTTTATTCATTTTGTTGCCTCCCAACGAGCGCTATAGTTTTACGCCCTTAGCTAGGCATAAAGTAAGGATCTAAGTTTTGTCATCTTTGGTTCGAGATCCATAAGATGCCCTCATGATTGATTCATATGGTTGCCTAATTCTTGTTCTAGGAAAGTGTTCCATACCCTTCCTCAAAGGAAATTGGAACTTAATATTGCCTTCTTTCATATCAACCACGACACCGGTAGTGCGTAAAAATGGTCTACCAAGAATAATTGGACAAGACGGATTGCAATCAATATCAAGAACAATAAAATCTATGGGCACATAATTCCTATTTTCAAGAATAAGAACATCATTAATTCTTCCCATAGGCTTTTTAATAGTAGAATCCACCAAGTGCAAATTCAAAGAACACGATTCAAGATCGGTAAGACCAAGCACATCACATAAAGATTTCGAAATAGTAGAAACACTAGCACCCAAGTCACACAAAGTAAAACACTCATAATTTTTAATCTTTACTTTGATAGTAGGTTCCCACTCATCATGCAATTTTCTAGGAATTGAAACTTCTAGTTCCAACTTTTCTTCAAAAGCTTCCATCATAGCATTAACACTATGTTTAGTAAAAGGTTTATTTTGTTCATAGGCATGGGGTGAATTTATCATGGATTGCAACAAAGAAATACAATCAATCAAAGAGCAACTATCATAATTAAAGTCTTTGTAATCCAAAAGAGTGGGTACATCACTAGCTAAAGTTTTGACCTCTTCAAACCCATTTTATCAATTTTCTCTACAAGATTTTCACCCTCCGAATCATTGGGATGCCTTCTACCTAAAGTTGAATCTTCTCCAGTCCCTTTTTCATCAATATGAACTTTACTAAACAAGGAATCAATAGAAGAAACACCAATCATTTTAAGATCTTCATCACTTTTGCGAAAGAAATCACTAGAAAATGCTTTTTTCTAAAAATTCTCTTTTTGCTCTAAGCATAGCGGTTATTTTCTTACTTTCATCCATAGAAACATAAAGAGCTTTGATTGATTCATCTACTTTAGGCACAAAAATTTTCATCTTGAGATTTTCCACATCATGAGCAATTCTATCAACACTTCTAGACAAATCATCAATCTTACTTTCTTCAATGGAAGTGTTGAAAACTTTTTGCATATTGATAAATTCTTTAATATTATTCTCAAGATCAGAGGTGTTCCAATTATTACTATAAGATTGATTTCCATAGGAATTACCATAATTATTAGAGGAATTACTAGGAAAAGGCCTAGGATTAAAATTACCTCTATAAGCATTGTTGTTGAAATTATTTCGAGAGATAAAATTCACATCTATGGCATCACTATTTTGCTCAGTCAAAGTAGACAAAGACATATCATTAAGATCAATAGGAGCACTTCTACTAGCAACCAATTTCACAAGAGCATCAACTTTTTCACTCAAAGAAGAAATTTCTTCAACTGAATTAACTTTTTTACTAGTAGGAGCCCTTTCGGTATGCCATTGTGAATAATTTGCCATAATGTTATCAAGCAATTTGGTAGAATCACCCAAAGCAATTTCCATGAAAGTACCACCCGCGGCAGAATCTAATAGATTATGAGAAACAAAATTCAACCCCGCATAAAAATTTGTATGATCATCCAAAGATTTAACCCATGAGTTGGGCAATTCCTTAGCATCATTTTCATCCTTTCCCAAGATTGTGCAACATGCTCATGTTCAAGTTGCTTGTAAATCATGATCTAGGTTCTAAGAGAACTAATTTTTGTGGGCGAAAAATACTTAGTGAGAAAAGCATCTTTGCACTTATTCCAAAAATTGGTACTATTGCGCGGCAAAGAAGAGAACCAAATTTTTGCAGAATCACGCAAAGAAAACGGAAATAATTTCATCTTGACCACATCATTGTCCACATCTTTTTTCTTTTGCACATCGCATAATTCCACAAAGGTATTAAGATGGGGCGCGGCATCCTCATTAGGAGTACCGAAAAATTGGTCTGCCATAACAAGATTCAGCAAAGTAGTATTAATATCATAAGTCTCCGCACTAGTGGCAAGGGAGCAAGCGGAGTGTCGATAAAATCATTGTTGTTGGTATTTGAGAAGTCACATAATTTGGTGTTCTCTTGAGTCATGATGACCACACAACAAGATTGCACTAAAAAACAGATCCGGGAAGAAAACAACGAATGGAAAAGAGTGGCAAATAGAACGTCAATTTTTTGTGAAGTGGGGGAGAGGAAAACGAGAGGCAAATGGAAAATAATGTAAATTGCAAGGATATGATATTTTTGATTAGGAACCAGGTATATGTTGAAGATCCTCCCTGGCAACGGCGCCAGAAATTCCTTTTGATGTCGCTTGAAGCTACGTCGGTATTTCCCAAAGAGGAAGGGATGATGCGGCACAACGGCAGTAGGTATTTCCCTCAAATATGAAACCAAGGTTATCGAACCAGTAGGAGAACCAAGCAACACAACGTAAACATCACCTGCACACAAATAACAACTTCTCGCAACCCCACGTGTTAAAGGGGTTGTCAATCCCTTCCGGGGTACGACGCCTCAAGATAGGCAAACGGGCGTGAGGTAAATTTGTAGTAGATTGATAGGTCGAGCGCCAAACAAATAAATAAGAATAAATTGTAGCAAATTATTTTTGGGTTTTTGGATTAATAGATCTGAAAATAAAAGCAACGGAAAATAGATCACAAAGGCAAATAATATGAGAAAGAGATCCGGGGCCGTAGGTTACACTAGTGGCTTCTCTCGAGGAAAAGAGCAAAGTGGTGGGTGAACAAATTACGGTTGGGCAATTGATAAAACTTCAAATACTCATGACGATATCCAGGAAATGATCATTACATAGGCATCACGTCCAAGATTAGTAGACCGACTCCTTCCTGCATCTACTACTATTACTCCACACATTGATTGCTATCCAGCATGCATCTAGTGTATTAAGTTCATGGAGAAATGGAGTAATGCAATAAGAACGATGACATGATGTAGACAAGATCTATCTATGTAGAGATAGACCCCATCATTTTATCCTTAGTAGCAACGATACATACATGTCGGTTCCCTTTTTGTCACTGGGATCAAGCACAGTAAGATCGAACCCACTATAAAGCACCTCTTTCCATTACAAGATAAATAGATCAAGTTGGCCAAACAAAACCAAAATATCGGAGAAGATGTTGGGGAACGTAGTAATTTCAAAAAAAATCCTACGCACACGCAAGATCATGGTGATGCATAGCAATGAGAGGGAAGAGTATCGTCCATGTACCCTCGTAGACCGTAAGCGGAAGTGTTATGAGAACGCGGTTGATGTAGTCGAACATCTTCACGATCCGACCGATCCAAGTACCGAACGCATAGCACCTCGGAGTTCAGCACATGTTCAGCTCGATGACGTCCCACGAACTCCGATCCAGCAGAGCTTTACAGGAGAGTTCCATCAGCACGACGGCGTGATGACGGCGATGATGCTGCTACCGACGCAGGGCTTCGCCTAAGCACCGCTACGATATGATCGAGGTGGATTATGGTGGAGGGGGCCACCGCACACGGCTAAGGGATCAATGATCAACTTGTGTGTTCTAGGGTGCCCCCTGCCTCTGTATATAAAGGAGCAAGGGGGGAGGCCGGCCGGCCCCTGTAGGGCATGCCAGGAGGAGGAGTCCTCCTAGTAGGAGTAGGACTCCCCTTTCCTACTCCTACTAGGAGGAGGAAAGGAAGGGGGAAGGGGAGAAGGAAGGAGAGGGAGGAAAGGAGGAAAGGGGGGCCGACCCCCTAGTCCAATTCGGTTTGGGCTAGGGGGGCCGCGCGCCCTGCCTCCTCTCTTCCACCACTTGGCCCATGAGGCCCATTACTTCTTCCCCGTATTCCCATAACTCTACGGTACTCCGAAAAATACCCGAATCACTCGGAACCTTTCCGATGTTCGAATATAGTCGTCCAATATATCGATCTTTATGTCTCGACCATTTCGAGACTCCTCGTCATGTCCCCAATCTCATCCGGGACTCCAAACTACCTTCGGTACATCAAATCACATAAACTCATAATACCGATCATCACCGAACGTTAAGCGTGCGGACCCTACGGGTTCGAGAACTATGTAGACATGACCGAGACATGTCTCCGGTCAATAACCAATAGCGGAACCTGTATGTTCATATTGGGTCCTATATATTCTATGAAGTTCTTTATCGGTCAAACTGCATAACAACATACGTAGTTCCCTTTATCATCGGTATGTTACTTGCCCGAGATTCGCTCGTCGGTATCTCAATACCTAGTTCAATCTCATTACCGGCAAGTCTCTTTACTCGTTCCGTAATACATCATCCCCAACTAACTCATTAGTTGCATTGCTTGCAAGGCTTATAGTGATGTGCATTACCGAGAGGGCCCAGAGATACCTCTCTGACAATCAGAGTGACAAATCCTAATCTCGATCTATGCCAACTCAACAAGTACCATCGGAGACACCCGTAGAGCACCTTTATAATCACCCAGTTACGTTGTGACATTTGGTAGCACACAAAGTATTCCTCCGGTAATCGGGAGTTGCATAATCTCATAGTCATGTGAACATGTATAAGTCATGAAGAAAGCAATAGCAGTAAACTAAAACGATCAAGTGCTAAGCTAACGGAATGGGTCAAGTCAATCACATCATTCTCCTAATGATGTGATCCTGTTTATCAAATGGCAACTCATGTCTATGGTTAGGAAACATAACCATCTTTGATCAACGAGCTAGTCAAGTAGAGGCACACTAGTGACACTCTGTTTGTCTATGTATTCACACATGTATTATGTTTCCGTTTAATACAATTCTAGCATGAATAATAAATATTTATCATGAAATAAGGAAATATAAATAACAACTTTATTATTGCCTCTAGGGCATATTTCCTTCAGTCTCCCACTTGCATTAGAGTCAATAATCTAGTTCACATCGTCATGTGATTTAACACAAATAGTTCACATCTTTATGTGATTAGTTCACATCTCCATGTGACTAATGCTACCTCTTGAGCACTGCATTGGTTTTCCCCGAAGAGGAAGGGATGATGCAGCAAAGTAGCGTAAGTATTTCCCTCAGTTTTTGAGAACCAAGGTATCAATCCAGTAGGAGGCTACGCGCGAGTCCCTCGTACCTGCACAAAACAAATAAATCCTCGCAACCAACGTGATAGGGGGTTGTTAATCCCTACACGGCCACTTACGAGAGTGAGATCTGATAGATATGATAAGATAATATTTTTTGTATTTTTATGATGAAGATGCAAAGTAAAATAAAAGGCAATGAAAATAACTAAGTGTTGGAATATTAATATGATGAAGATAGACCCGTGGGCCATATGTTTCACTAGTGGCTTCTCTCAAGAGTATAGGTATTTTACGGTGAGTGAACGAATTACTGTTGAGCAATTGATAGAATTGAGCATAGTTATGAGAATATCTAGGTATGATCATGTATATAGGCATCACGTCCAAGACAAGTAGACCGACTCCTGCCTGCATCTACTACTATTACTCCACTCATCGACTGCTATCGAGCATGCATCTAGAGTATTAAGTTAATGAAAACAGAGTAACGCCTTAAGCAAGATGACATGATGTAGAGGGATAAACTCATGTAATATTATGAAAACCCCATCTTGTTATCCTCGATGGCAATAATACAATACGTGCCTTGCTGCCCCTACTGTCACTGGGAAAGGACACCGCAAGATTGAACCCAAAGCTAAGCACTTCTCCCATTGCAAGAAAGATCAATCTAGTAGGCCAAACCAAACTGATAATTCGAAGAGACTTACAAAGATAACCAATCATACATAAAAGAATTCAGAGAAGATTCAAATATTGTTCATAGATAGACTTGATCATAAACCCACAATTCATCGGTCTCAACAAACACACCGCAAAAAGAAGATTACATCGAATAGATCTCCACAAGAGAGGGGGAGAACATTGTATTGAGATCCAAAAAGAGAGAAGAAGCCATCTAGCTAATAAATATGTACCCGTAGGTCTGAGGTGAACTACTCACACTTCACCAGAGGGGCTATGGTGTTGATGTAGAAGCCCTCCGTGATGGATACCCCCTCCGGCGGAGCTCCAAAACAGGACCCAAGATGGGATCTCGTGGATACAGAAAGGTGCGGTGGTGGAATTAGGGTTTTGGCTCCGTCTCTGATCGTTTGGGGGTACGTAGGTATATATAGGAGGAAGGAGTACGTCGGTGGAGCAACAGGGGGCCCACGAGGGTGGAGGGCGTGCCTAGGGGGGGGGGGGGTAGGCGCGCCCCCTACCTTGTGGCCTCCCCCTTTGTTTCTTGACGTAGGGTCCAAGTCTCCTAGATCATGTTCAGTAAGAAAATCATGTTCCCGAAGGTTTCATTCCGTTTGGACTCCGTTTGATATTCCTTTTCTTCAAAACCCTAAAATAGGCAAAAAATAGCAATTCTGGGCTGGGCCTCCGGTTAATAGGTTAGTCCCAAAAATAATATAAAAGTGGATAATAAAGCCAATAATGTCCAAAACAGTAGATAATATAGCATGGAGCACTCAAAAATTATAGATACGTTGGAGACGTATCAACTAACACCCAAAGGGTTTACTAGAGTCAATAATCTAGTTCACATCGCTATGTGATTAACACCCAAAGAGTGATCATGTTTTGCTTGTGAGAGAAATTTAGTCAACGGGTCTGCCACATTCAGAGCCGTGTGTATTTTGCAAATTTTCTATGTCGGAGCTACTCTAGCTAATTGCTCCCACTTTCAATATGTATCTAGATCGATATTTAGAGTCATCCAGATTGGTATCAAAGCTTGCATAGACGTAACTCTTTACGACAAACTCTTTGTCACCTCCATGACCGAGAAACATTTCCTTATTCCACTAAGGATATTTTTGATTGCTGTCGAGTGATCCACTCCTGGATCACTATTGTACCCTCTTGCCAAACTTATGGTGAGGTACACACTAGGTCTGGTACACAGCATGGCATACTTTATAGAACCTATGACTGAGGCATAGGGGATGACTTTTCATTCTTTTTCTATTTTCTGTCGTGGTCGGGTTATGAGTCTTTACTCAACTTCACACCTTGCAACACAGGCAAGAACTCCTTCTTTGACTGTTCCATTTTGAACTATTTCAAAATCTTGTCAAGGTATGTACTCATTGAAAATATATCAAGTGTCTTGATCTATCTCCATAGATCTTGATGCTTAATAAGTAGCTTCACCGAGGTATTTATTTGAAAAAACTCCTTTCAAACACTCCTTTATGTTTTCCATAAAATTCTACATTATTTCCGATCAAAAATATGTCATTCACATATACTTATCAGAAATGTTGTAGTGCTCCCACTCACTTTCTTGTAAATACAGGCTTCACCGCAAGTCTGTATAAAACCATATGCTTTGATCACTTTATCAAAGCATATATTCCAACTCCGAGATGCTTGCACCAGTCCATAGATCAATCGCTGGAGCTTGCTCACTTTGTTAGCACCTTTAGGATCGACAAAACCTTCTGGTTGCATCATATACAACTCTTCTTTGAGAAATCCATTAAGGAATGCAATTTTGACATCCATTTGCCAGATTTCATAAAATGCGGCAACTGCTAACATGATTCGAACAGACTTTTAAGCATCAATACAAGTGAGAAAATCTCATCGTAGTCAACACCTTGAACTTGTCGAAAACATTTTTCGACAATTTGAGCTTTGTAGATAGTAACACTACTATCAGCGTCCGTCTTCCTCTTGAAGATCCATTTATTCTTAATGACTCACCGATCATCGGGCAAGTCAATCAAAGTCCATACTTTGTTCTCAAACATGGATCCCATCTTAGATTTCATGGCCTCAAGCCATTTCGCGGAATCTGGGCTCATCATCGCTTCCTCATAGTTCGTAGGTTCGTCATGGTTTAGTAACATGACTTCTAGAAAGGATTACCGTACCACTCTGGTGCGGACCATACTCTGGTTGTCCTACGAGGTTTGATTGTAACTTGATCTGAAGTTTCATGATCATCATAATTATCTTCCTCACTAATTGGTGCAGAGATCACTAGAAATGATTTCTGTGATGAACTACTTTCCAATTAGGGAGAAGGTACAATTACCTTATCAAGTTCTACATTCCTCCCACTCACTTCTTTCGAGAGAAACTTCTTCTCTAGAAAGGATCCATTCTTAGCAACAAAATATCGTGCCTTCGGATCTGTGGTAGAAGGTGTACCCAACAGTTTCTTTTGGGTATCCTATGAAGACGCACTACTCCGATTTGGGTTCGAGCTTATCAGTTTGAAACTTTTTCACATAAGCATCGCAACCCCAAACTTTAAGAAATGACAGCTTTGGTTTCTTGCCAAACCATAGTTCATACGGTGTCATCTCAACGGATTTAGATGGTGCCCTATTTAACGTGAAAGCAGTTGTCTCTAATGCGTAACCCCAAAATGATAGCGGTAAATTAGTAAGAGACATCATAGATCGCACCATATCTAGTAAAGTGCGATTACGACGTTCGGACACACCATTACGCCGTGGTGTTCCAGGTGGCGTGAGTTGCGAAACTATTCCGCATTGTTTCAAATGAAGACCAAATTTGTAACTCAAATATTCTCCTCCACGATCAGATCGTAGAAACTTTATTTTCTTGTTACGATGATTTTCCACTTCACTCTAAAATTCTTTGAACTTTTCAAATGTTTCAGACTTATGTTTCATCAAGTAGATATACCCATATCTGCTCAAATCATCTGTGAAGGTCAGAAAATAACGATACCCGCCACGAGCCTCAGCACTCATCGGACCCCATACATCAGTATGTATTATTTCCAATAAGTCAGTTGCTCGCTCCATTGTTCCGGAGAATGGTGTCTTAGTCATCTTGCCCATGAGGCATGGTTCGCAAGAATCAAGTGATTCATAATCAAGTAATTCCAAAAGTCCATCAGCATGGAGTTTCTTCATGCGCTTTACACCAATATGACCTAAACGGTAGTGCCACAAATAAGTTGCACTATCATTATTAACTTTGCATCTTTTGGCTTCAATATTATAAATATGTGTATCACTATGATCGAGATTCAATAAACCATTCACCTTGGGTGTATGACCATAGAAGGTTTTATTCATGTAAACAGAATAACAATTATTCTTTGACTTAAATGAATAACCGTATTGCAATAAACATGATCCAATCATATTATGCTCAACGCAAACACCAAATAACATTTATTTTAGGTTCTACACTAATCTCGAAGGTAAAGATAGTGTGCGATGGTGATCTTATCAACCTTGGAATTACTTCCAACACACATTGTCACCTCGCCCTCAACTAGTCTTTGTTTATTTTGCAACTCCCGTTTCGATTTACTACTTTTAGCAACTGAACCAGTATCAAATACCGAGGGGTTTGCTATAAAAACTAGTAAAGTACACATCAATAACATGTATATCAAATATACCTTTGTTCACTTTGCCATCCTTCTTATCCACCAAGTATCTAGGGCAGTTCCACTTCCAATGACCATTTCCTTTGCAGTAGAAGCACTTAGTTTCAGGCTTGGGTCTAGCTTTGGGCTTCTTCATGGGAGTGGCAACTTGCTTGCCATTATTCTTGAAGTTCCCTTTCTTTCCCTTGCCCTTTTACTTGAAACTACTGGTCTTGTCAACCATCAACACTTGATGCTTTTCTTGATTTCTACCTTCGTCCATTTCAGCATCACGAAGAGCTTGGGAATCGTTTTCGTTATCCCTTGCATATTATAGTTCATCGTGAAGTTCTAGTAACTTGGTGATAGTGACTAGAGAACTATGTCAATCACTATCTTATCTGGAAGTTTGACTCCCACTTGATTTAAGTGATTGTAGTACTCAAACAATCTGAGCACATGCTCACTGGTTGAGCTATTCTCCTCCATCTTGTAGGAAAAGTACTTGTTAGAGGTCTCATACCTCTCGACTCAGGCATGAGTCTGAAATACCAATTTCAGCTCTTAGAACATCTTATATGCTCCGTGGCATTCAAAACATTTTTGACGTCCCGGTTCTAAGCCGTAAAGCATGGTGCACTAAACTATCAAGTAGTCATCATACCGAGCTTTGTCAAACGTTCATAACGTGTGCATCTGCTCCTGCAATAGGTCTGTCACCTAGCGGTGCATCAAGGACATAATTCTTCTGTGCAGCAATGAGGATAATCCTCAGATCACGGATCCAATCCGCATCATTGCTACTAACATCTTTCAACTTTATTTTCTCTAGGAACATATCAAAAATAAATGGGGAGCTACATCGCAAGCTATTGATCTACAACATAGATATGAAAATACTATCAGGACTAAGTTCATGATAAATTAAAGTTCAATTTAATCATATTACTTAAGAACTCCCACTTAGATAGACATCCCTCTAGTCATCTAAATGATCATGTGATCCAAATCAACTAAACCATGTCCGATCATCACGTGAAATGAAGTAGTTTTCAATGGTGAACATCACTATGTTGATCATATCTACTATATGATTCACGCTCGACCTTTCGGTCTCAGTGTTTCGAGGCCATATCTGCATATGCTAGGCTCGTCAAGTTTAACCCGAGTATTTCTGCGTGTGCAAAAACTGGCTTGCACCCATTGTATGTGAACGTAGAGCTTATCACACCCGATCATCACGTGGTGTCTCGGCACGACGAACTTTGGCAACGGTGCATACTCAGGGAGAACACTTGTACCTTGAAATTTAGTGAGAGATCATCTTATAATGCTACCGTCAGTCAAGTAGAATAAGATGCATAAAGGATAAACATCACATGCAATCAATATAAGTGATATGATATGGCCATCATCATCTTGTCCCTTTGATCTCCATCTCCAAAGCACCATCATGATCACTATCGTCACCGGCGCGACACCTTGATCTCCATCGTAGTATCGTTGTCGTCTCGCCAACTATTGCTTCTACGACTATCGCTACCGCTTAGCGATAAAGTAAAGCAATTACAGGGCGATTGCATTGCATACAATAAAGTTACAACCATATGGCTCCTGCCAGTTGCCGATAACTTCGTTACAAAACATGATCATCTCATACAATAAAATATAGCATCATGCCTTGACCATATCACATCACAACATGCCCTGCAAAAACAAGTTAGACGTCCTCTACTTTGTTGTTGCAAGTTTTACGTGGCTGCTACGGGCTGAGTAAGAACCGTTCTTACCTACGCATCAAAACCACAACGATATTTCGTCAAGTTAGTGTTGTTTTAATCTTCAACAAGGACCGGGCGTAGTCACACTCGGTTCAACTAAAGTTGGAGAAAGTGACACCCGCCAGCCACTTGTGTGCAAATCACGTCGGTAGTACCAGTCTCGCGTAAGCGTACACGTAATGTCGGTCCGGGCCGCTTCATCCAACAATATCGCTGAGGAAGTCCTGGATTAGGGGGTCTCCGTACAGCCGGACTATATCCTTTGGCCGGATTGTTGGACTATGAAGATACGAGATTGAAGACCTCGTCTCGTGTCCGGATGGGACTCTACTTGGCGTGGAAGGCAAGCTAGGCAATACGGATATGTATATCTCCTCCTTTGTAACCAACCTTGTGAAATCCTAGCCCTTTCTGGTGTCTATATAAACCGGAGGGTTTTAGTCCGTAGGACAACATACAATCATACCATAGGCTAGCTTCTAGGGTTTAGCCTCTCCGATCTCGTGGTAGATCGACTCTTGTAATACTCATATCATCAAGAATAAATCAAGCAGGACGTAGGGTTTTACCTCCATCAAGAGGGCCCAAACCTGGGTAAAACATCGTGTCCCCTGCCTCCTGTTACCATCCGCCTTAGACGCACAGTTCGGGACCCCCTACCCGAGATCCGCCGGTTTTGACACCGACATTGGTGCCTTCATTGAGAGTTCCTTCGTGTCATCGCCGTTAGGCTTGATGGCTCCTACTATCATCGATAGCGATGCAGTCCAGGGTGAGACTTTTCTCCCCGGACAGATCTTTGTGTTCGGCGGCTTCGCACTGCGGGCCAACTCGCTTGGCCATCTGGAGCAGATTGAAAGTTACACCCCTGGCCACCAGGTCAGGTTTGGAAGCTCAAATTACACGGCCGATATCCGCGGAGACTTGATCTTCAACGGATTCGAGCCCCTGCCCTGTGCGCCACGCGGTCACGATGAGTACGATTTAGCTCTACCATCAGACCGTATTCAGGAGATCGCACCGGGAGCCGCTCTGAGCCTCAATTCGGAGCCAGTTGCGCCATCCATGGACGGGTGGATAGACCCTATCATGGAGGCCGTATCCTCAGCGGCGATTGAGCTGAATATCAACCTTACCCACGAGAGCCGTGTTACCAAACTGCCGGATCCCTCTCCGGCCATAGACTCCGAACCGCCTGCGCCCGTTCCTATTGAATTCGATTGGGCGCCGATCATGGAGTTTACCTCCGCGGATATTTTTCAGCACTCGCCCTTCGGTGACATACTGAACTCATTAAGGTCTCTCTCCTTGTCAGGAGGATCCTGGCCGAACCACGTCCGACAAGATTGGGATGCGGATGACGAAGAAATTCGCCGCCCACGCACCACCCACTTAGTAGCCATTGTCGATGACTTAACCGACATGCTCGACTTCGAATCCGAAGACATCGACGGTATGGACGATGATGCAGGAGTCAAAGAGGAACCACTGCCCACAAGGCACTGGACAGCCACCTCATCATACGATATATACATGGTGGACACACCCAAAGAAGGCAATGGCGATGAGACAACGGAGGATGACCCCTCCAAGAAGCAACCCAAGCACCGGCGCTAGCGGCGCCGCTCTAAGCCCCGCCAAGGCAAAAGTGGTGATACCGGCACCAGATAATAGCACTCCACACAGTGCCGAAGACAACAACAATCCCCTCCAGCAAGATTTGCAGCAGGAGGATGGAGGAGCCAGCCCTCCTGAGGGAGCGGCAGATGGAGAGGCGGAGGATGATAATTACATGCCTGCCTCTGAAGATGAGGCAAGCCTCGGCGATGACGAATTCGTCGTGCCAGAGGATCCCGTCGAACAAGAGCGCTTCAAGCGCCGGCTTATAGCCACGGCAAATAGCCTTAAGAAAAAACAGCAGCTTCAAGCTGATCAAGATTTGCTAGCTGACAGATGGACTGAAGTCCTGGCAGCCGAGGAATATAAACTCGAACGCCCCTCCAAGAGTTACCCAAAGTGCAGGTTGCTACCCCGACTGGAGGAGGAAGCACCGAAACCTACATCCCCGGCATATGACGCGGCCGATCGGCCACCTCGTGGCCGCGATAGAGAGACATTCCAGCCAAAAGCTCAGCCCGCACCCCGACGTCATTCAAATAAAAAGGCATGGGGAAATACGCCAGACCTGCGAGACGTATTGGAGGACAAAGCAAAACATGTAAGATCGATCTACGGATCACGAGGGCGCGCCACTATGCGAGACGATAATCATCATGCCGGATACAGTAAAAGTAAATCCGACCGGGCCGAACACAGCGGGCAAGACTCATTTGAGCTGCGTCGCGATATAGCCCAGTACAGAGGCACCGCACACCCCTTATGATTCACAGATGAAGTAATGGATCATCAAATCCTAGAGGGTTTCAAACCCGTAAATATAGAATCATACGACAGCACAACAGATCCTGCGGTATGGATCGAGGATTTCTTCCTGCACATCCACATGGCCCGCGGTGATGACCTACACGCCGTCAAATACCTCCCACTCAAACTCAAAGGACCAGCTCGGCATTGGCTCAATAGCTTGCCAGCAGAGTCCATTGGCTGTTGGGAAGATCTGGAAACCGCATTCCTCGACAACTTTCAGGGCACTTACGTGCGACCACCAAACACCGATGACTTGAGCCACATAATTCAGCAGCCAGAGGAATCGGCCAGGCAATTCTGGACACGGTTCCTAACAAAGAAAAATGAAATCATCGACTATCCGGATGTAGAGGCCCTAGCAGCTTTCAAGCACAACATCCGCGACGAGTGGCTAGCCCGGCACCTTGGTCAGGAAAAGCCGAAATCTATGGCAGCCCTCACGACACTCATGACCCGCTTTTGTGCAGGAGAAGATAGCTGGCTGGCTCGCAGCAATAACATATCAAAGAACCATGGTACTTCAGATACCAAGGACGGCAACGGCAGGTCACGTCGCAACAAACATAAGCGCCGCATTAACAACGACAATACCGAGGATACGACAGTCAATGCCGGATTGAAAGGCTCTAAACCCGGTCAGCGGAAAAAGCCATTCAAAAGAAGCACTCCGGGCCCATCCAGTTTGGACCGTATACTCGATCGCTCGTGCCAAATACACGACACCCCCGACAAGCCAGCCAACCACACCAACAGGGATTGTTGGGTGTTCAAGCAGGCCGGCAAGATAAATGTCGAAAACAAAGATAAGAGGTCACATAGCGATGACGAGGAGGAGCCCCGGCAGCCGAACACCGGAGGACAGAAGAGGTTCCCCCCACAAGTGCAGACGGTGAACATGATATACGCAACCCACATCCCCAAGAGGGAGCGGAAGCATGCGCTCAGGGACGTATCTGCGTTGGAGCCAGTCGCCCCAAAGTTCAACCCATGGTCTTCCTGCCCGATCACCTTTGACCGCAGGGACCACCCGACTAGTATCCGTCATGGCGGATTCGCCACATTGGTCTTAGACCCAATAATTGATGGATTTCACCTCACTCGAGTCCTTATTGATGGCGGCAGCAGCCTGAACCTGGTTTATGAGGACACAGTGTGCAAAATGGGTATAGACCCCTCAAGGATCAAACCCATTAAAATGACCTTTAAAGGCATCATACCAGGTGTAGAGGCCCATTGCACAGGCTCAGTAACACTGGAAGTGGTCTTCGGATCTCCGGATAACTTCTGAAGCGAAGAGTTAATATTCGACATAGTCCCGTTCCGCAGTGGCTACCATGCACTACTCGGGCGAACCACATTTGCAAGATTCAATGCGGTACCGCATTATACATATCTCAAGCTCAAGATGTCAGGACCTCAGGGGGTCATCACAGCCAATGGAAACACATAGCGCTCTCTCCGCACGGAGGAGCACACTACGGCCCTCGCAGCAGAAGCACAAAGCAGCCTCTTAAGGCAATCCGCTAGTTCGGCGATTAAGGACCCGGACACCTTCAAGCGCGCCCGGAGTAATCAGCAACAGGACCGCCTGGCACGTTCCGAGCTCGCATAGCAAAGCGGCCCCCACCCTGGTCCCACCCAAACGGCGAAATCCGTGCCACGCGTACATAATTACACATTAAAAATACCATGGGCACAGGCGGGGAGGAGGGCATGACTGCGGAAGGCCCCAAGTCGCGGCTTAAACCGCACTAGGGGCTTCCTGCTTTGTTATTTTTCTCTTTCAGGACTTTAATCTCTGGAAACCCTGTCCGGCAGCATGATTGCCGAACACATGATGCAGCAACCAAGGAGGCAGAAAGCTACATCACACCACGAAACTCCCAGGTGGATTACGATAACGAGTGAAATATTTGCTTTAATACTATTCCTCAGCTTGCCCTTGGAAGGGACATGTCAAACAGTCCTACTTTTTTGCTTATCGCACTACTTGTATCATTCTTCTTTAACACACCTTTTTGAATAAACAATGCATAGCATTAAGACTATTATTGCATTCTTCCTTTTTATATATATGTTCATTCACGACATCTAGCACCCGTACACTCTGGTACGGCCAATACGCTAGGGGCTTAATTAAGCATACCCCATAATACAGCGTGAGAAGTCCGAACACTTTCGACAGTGCGGCACCCCGAACTTATAGCATTATATGCATCAGCTCCGAATCATGTCTTGGGTCAATAGTTGGGTTTGCCTGGCTCCCATGTTTTGGTACCTTACTTTCTGCTATATCGGCTAAGGTAGCACTGGGAGAACTACTGCGATTGTGCCTCGGTTCTGCTGGGCTAAGCACCTCAGTAGAGAAAGCTAAAACTGACTGTCATGATAAGGCGAGAGACTGGTCGCTGTTCGAGAGGTTTCAAGTCCCTAAAGACTTATGCCGCTTAGAGCGAGGAGTTGGCCCTGTCCGGCTTAAGGCGTGTATCGCGCCCCGAATTCGGCCTTCCGAATACTAGGGGCTCCACCGAAATTTAAAATTATAAAATTCTATGGCTAAGTGAGAGTGATAACACATTATGGTCTGATTGCCTTGTTCGTTGTGCTGAGCACCTCCCTCGAAGGACCCAACAATGGGAACAAGAGTGCTCAGGTTTATCCCGAATACCCCAGCACTCATGGCGTGGGGGCAGAAGCCGACGACTAGCCATCTCTCAGATTTGATAAACAGCCGAACAGAAGGTAATATTTTAAATTCAGACAAGTGTTGCATAGCACATATGAACAAGTTTTCATAATACAGGATCACACGAGCAAGTTTACTCAAATATTACATCTTTCGTACACTCGTCCTCTACGAGACGGGCACCCTTCAGGACACCCTCATAGTACATCTCAGGGTGGCGATGCTCCTTGCCCTGCGGCGGCCCTTCCTTCACCAGCTTCACGGCGTCCATCTTGGCCCATTGCACCTTCACACGGGCGAAAGCCCGGCGTGCACCTTCGATGCAGACGGACCGCTTGATGACTTCCAACCATGGGCAGGCATCCACAAACCGCCTCACCAGGCCGAAGTAGCTGTTGGGAAGGGCGTCGCCAGGCCACATCCGGACTATAAAACCCTTCATGGCATGTTCGGCCGCCTTGTGTAGCTCGACCAGTTGCTTCAGCTGGTCGCTCAGAGGCATCGGGTGTTCGGTCCGAGTATACTGAGACCAGAACAGCTTCTCCATTGAGCTTCCCTCCTCAGCCTGGTAAAACTGTGCGGCATCCGACACGCTACGGGGCAAATCCGCGAATGCTCCTGGAGAGCTCCGGATTCGGGTAAGTAACAAGTAATTTACCTTCACATGCTTGCTTTGCATATAGAATGCCTTACCCGCCGCTATCTTCTTCATCGCATCAATCTCCTGGAGGGTCTTTTGGGCTTCAGCCTTGGCATTTTTGCGCTCTCAAGGGCCGCGGCAAGCTCGGACTCTCGCGTCTTCAAGTCAAGCTCCGACGCCTCGTGCTTCGTCACGAGAGCGTGGAGCTCTTGCTGCACCTCGCCCACCCGTGCCTCCTGCCTTTCCCGCTCGGTGCGCTCCTTGGCCGCTTTGTTTTCGGCCTCGGATAGCGCTTGCTTCAGGATCGCCACCTCGGTCGTGGCCCCTAGCAAATTTATGATGATCCTGTCATTTCGCAATCACGTTCTTTTTTATATATCCATAGACTAGGTATTACCTACCTTTGTTCTACTCGAGCTGCCTCTTGGCAAGGACGAGCTCTTCCTTGGACCCTTCGAGGTCCTGCTTCAGTGCGGCGACCTCCGCAGTCAGTGCGGCAGAGGCCAGCAACGAAGCCTACATACACATATAGACATATTTATATTAGACTCCTGCGATATTGTTTGATCCTCTGTTCGGTTTTTCTTTGTGAACACCGAACAGAGCATCAGGGGCTACTTTCTATGCGGTAATATTTTTCCTATATTTCAAATACTTACCTCAAAGCCTGTTAGAAGGTTGGCACAGGCTTCAGTCAGTCCGCTCTTGGCGGACTGAACCTTCTGGATTACCGCACTCATAATATTGCGGTGCTCTTCATCGATGGAAGCGCTGCGAAGCGCTCCCAGTAGACTGTCCGGTGCCTCTGGATGGATAGAGGTCACCGCCACAGGCGTCTTGCCCCTTTTGGAAGGAGGCCGCCTGCCTGAGTCTGGAACCACTGGAGGTTCCAGCGTGGTGTTTGGCTGAGGGCCAAACTCGGAGCCCTCGGGAGCCTTGCTCCCTCTGCTCCCGGAATCCAGAAGGTCGCCTTGAGGCGCCTCCGGGACTGTCTCCCCTCACCCCGGTGCCTCTTGAGACAATACCTGGCGTTGTCCGTAGGGCAAGGGGAGGTGGCGGTCGGAAGTGGATCGCTATCCATATCCGACAAGCCTAGGGAGCCGTCTGACGAAGATACGTCAATACGGGCTCGCGGCGGTCTGCATAATCATAATTCAGCGTTAGGAGAAGCAGTGCGACAAAGGTATGCTATGAGTTACTCTGGCATCTAAATACTTACGACTTCGCCAGGGGCGTGGCCCTGAGAAACCACTCGTCTTCGCCTTCGACAGCGGTGGTGGGGTAGTCCAGAAGGAGAGTCCTTCCCTTCTTGGACCCTTCGCCCCCCCGGTTGGGGCGGCCTTCCTTTTCTTGTCTCCCCCGACTGGAGGGGGAGCATCTTCATCTTCCTCCTCGTCTTCGGGGAGGAGTGCGTCGTGGAGTTATCGAACGATGTGTATAATAACACCTGGCGTCGGGAACTCTTTCGGGTTCCCTTGGCCTTCTTGGTCTTCTCCGGCACCTTGTAAGGAGCCGGAGTCAGCATCTCCGTCAGGAAAGCGTCCGCACTGTCTTCGGGCAGAGGGGTCGGACAGCTGATCTGCCCCGACGTCTCCACCCAGTCCTGTCAAAGGCATGGAGCTCAGACCCCGCACATGGTTAAGCTAGGGGAAATAAATATCCTACCAGATGTATAGAACTCACCGAATGCGCTAGGCGCTTCACGCTTAGCCCACGGTCCTCGGTGAGAGAGGGAGGGACCTCGGCGCCCTTGAACAGTACCCTCCAGACGTCCTTGTGCGTCATGTCGAAGAGCTCGCTCAGGTCTGGTGCTGGGCTGGGTCGAACTCCCACAAGTTGAAATCCCGTTGTTGACACCAAAGGATCCGACAGATGAGCATGACCTGGACTATGTTGACAAGCTTGAGCTTCTTTCCTGCCATATTCCGGATACATTTCTGGAGTCCGTCCAGCTCCACCAATGAACCCCAGGACATGCCCTTCTCTTTTCAGGAGGTGAGCCGCGTGGGGATTCCGGATCGAAACTCGGGGGCAGCCACCCAGTTGGTGTCGCGCGGCTCGGTGATGTAGAACCACGCCGATTGCCACCCCTTTATGGTCTCCACGAAGGAGCCTTCAAGCCATATGACATTGGGCATCTTGCCCACCATGGCTCCGCCGCATTCTGCTTGTTGGCCTCCCACCACCTTCGGCTTGATATTGAAAGTCTTTAACCATAGGCCAAAGTGGGGCCGGATGCGAAGGAAAGCCTCACACACGACGATGAACGCCGAAATGTTGAGGATAAAGTTTGGGGCCAGATCATGGAAGTCCAGCCCATAGTAGAACATGAGACCACAGACGAATGGATGGAGGGGAAACCCCAGTCCGCGGAGGAAGTGGTGGAGGAAAACTACCCTCTCGTGAGGTTCAGGGGTAGGAACGATCTGCCCTGCAGCGGGCAGCCGATGCGCGATATTCGCGGCTAAGTATCCAGCTCTGCGCAACTTCTTGATGTGTCCCTCCGTAACAGAGGAAGCCATCCATTTGCCTCCCGCTCCGGACATGATTGGAGAAGGTTGAGGGGAAGGATGTGGACTTGGGCGTTGGAGCTCGAGAGCGCAAGAATGGATGAGCAAGGAGGAAGAAGGCGTGGGTAGAAAAAGGTTAAACCTTGTCCCTTTATAAGGGCGGCCGAAACTATGCGCCCCCACTAGCCTGGTAAAACTCGCTTATCCCCCAAGAGCCGTAATCGATGGCGCGGTTGGGTTACCCACGCCCGTATTGATGAGAATCCCGTAATAAGGGGGACACGATCTATGCTTTGACAAGACGTGTCAAGAAACTGCCTCACGTTATGTGCTGGGCTAGTTAAAGGAAACGGTTCGAATAATCACCGGGCCATGGCATAATGTCATGTTGCCAAAACATGTCAGCAGATTAGATTTATGGAAATATTATTCTCTCTACGGTGGTATGTGGAACTTATTTTGCAGGGTCGGACACTATCCTTGTATTCAAATTCTTCCGTGGTGTATTCGGAGGAGGAACCCGCCTTGCAGTGCCAAAGACAATACTGCGCGCCGGACTCATCGTCATTGAAGCCTGGTTCAGGGGCTACTGAGGGAGTCCTGGATTAGGGGGTCTCCGGACAGCCGGACTATATCCTTTGGCCGGATTGTTAGACTATGAAGATACAAGATTGAAAGACTTCGTCTCGTGTCCAGATGGGACTCTACTTGGCGTGGAAGGCAAGCTAGGCAATACGGATATGTATATCTCCTCCTTTGTAACCGACCTTGTGTAACCCTAGCCCCCTCCGGTGTCTATATAAACCGGAGGGTTTTAGTCCGTAGGACAACATACAATCATACCATAGGCTAGCTTCTAGGGTTTAGCCTCTCTGATCTCGTGGTAGATCAACTCTTGTAATACTCATATCATCAAGAATAAATCAAGCAGGACGTAGGGTTTTACCTCCATCAAGAGGGCCCGAACCTCGGTAAAACATCGTGTCCCCTGCCTCCTGTTACCATCCGCCTTAGATGCACAGTTCGGGACCCCCTACCTGAGATCCGCCGGTTTTGACACCGACAATCGCCGAACCAAAGTATGACATGCTGGTAAGCAGTATGACTTGTATCGCCCACAACTCACTTGTGTTCTACTCATGCATATAACATCTACGCATAAACCTGGCTCGGATGCCACTGTTGGGGAACGTAGTAATTTCAAAAAAATTCCTACGCACACGCAAGATCATGGTGATGCATGATAACCCACAAGTATAGGGGATCGCAACAGTTTTCAAGGGTAGAGTATTCAACCCAAATTTATTGATTCGACACAAGGGGAGCCAAAGAATATTCTCAAGTATTAGCAGCTAAGTTGTCAATTCAACCACACCTGGTTAACTTAATATCTGCATCAAAGTATTTAGTAGCAAAATAATATGATAGTAGCGGTAACGATAGCAAAAGTAATAATTTTGGTGTTTTATAGTGATTGTAACAGTAGCAACGGAAAAGTAAATAAGCGAAGAACAATATATGGAAAGCTCGTAGGCAATGGATCAGCGATAGAGAATTATGTCGGATGCAATCGATCATGTAACAGTCATAACCTAGGGTGACATAGAACTAGCTCCAATTCATCAATGTAATGTACGCATGTATTCCGAATATAGTCATATGTGCTTATGGAAAAGAACTTGCATGACATCTTTTGTCCTACCCTCCCATTGCAGCGGGGTCCTATTGGAAACTAAGGGATATTAAGGCCTCCTTTTAATAGAGTACCGGACCAAAGCATTAACACATAGTGAATACATGAACTCCTCAAACTACGGTCATCACCGGTAGTGGTCCCGATTATTGTCACTTCGGGGTTAACAGATCATAACACATAATAGGTGACTATAGACTCGCAAGATAGGATCAAGAACTCTCATATATTGATGAAAACATAATAGGTTCAGATGTGAAATCATGGCACTTGGGCCCTAGTGACAAGCATTAAGCATAGCAAAGTCATAGCAACATCAATCTCAGAACATAGTGGATACTAGGGATCAAACCCTAACAAAACTAACTCGATTACATGATAAATCTCATCCAACCCATCACCGTCCAGCAAGCCTACGATGGAATTACTCACGCACGGCGGTGAGCATCATGAAATTGGTGATGGAGGAAGGTTGATGATGACGATTGCGACGGATTCCCCTCTACGGAGCCCCGAACGGACTCCAGATCAGCCCTCCCGAGAGAGTTTAGGGCCTGGCAGTGGCTCCATATCGTAAAACGCGATGAAGCCTTCTCCCTGATTTTTTCTCCCCGATAGTGAATATATGGAGTCAAGGTTGAGGTCGGTGGAGCGTCAGGGGGCCCACGAGGCAGGGGGGCACCTAGGGGGTAGGGCGCGCCCTCACCATCGTGCACAGGGTGTGGGCCCCCTGACGTGGATCTTTCTTCCAGTATTTTTTATATATTCCAAAATAATTCTCCGTTGATTTTCAGGTCATTCCGAGAACTTTTATTTCTGCACAAAAATAACACCATGGCAATTCTGCATAAAATAATGTCAGTCCGGGTTAGTTCCATTCAAATCATGCAAGTTAGAGTCCAAAACAAGGCAAAAGTGTATGGAAAAGTAGATACGACGGAGACGTATCAACTTCCCCAAGCTTAAACCTTTGCTTGTCCTCAAGCAATTCAGTTGATAAACTGAAAGTGATAAAGAAATACTTTTACAAACTCTGTTTGCTCTTGTTGTTGTAAATATGTGTAGCGACCCGACCTCAAACGGTCAAGTCTCTATGCTTCAGTGTCATCCCTGGATCGGTAATGCTGATACACACAGTACTCGAAGGATTTATAACAGAGTAGCAATCACACACTTATTACATCGAATGTCTCAAAAGAGAACTTATTACAATAAATATGGCTTAAGGCCATCTAATACGGTAACAGCGGAAGGCTTGGAAGACAAAGTGAGTCCATCAACTCCAACGGCATAGCTGAGCGACACGGCAACGACCTAACGAACCTTACTCCTCGTCTGAAAAGTCTACAACATAATACGTTGCAGCCCGAAAATGGGTTAGCATATGGAATATGCTGGCAATATAACACAGTAGAGCAAGAACAGAATAATGCTATCAGTACATGCATATTTGGCTGGTGGAAAGCTCTATGGTTATAGTTTTGCGAAAAGCCAATTTTTTCCTACAACAAAGGACTATATTTTATTTAACTATCATGGTAGTTGAAACATCATTGAGAAGGTTCCTCCAACTTAATCCCAATTAAAAGTAATTATTAACCCAACAATATTAATTTAGAGTGATGAGATACATATGATAATCCAAGTACTAGATACTCAAGATTTTCCATAACCGGGGACACAGCTAACCATGATTAGATTGTACACTCTGCAGAGGTTTGCACACTTTTCCCCACAAGACCCGATCTCCTCCATTGGATTTCTCGCACTACCGGGTGTTTGAGAAATGGATGACTGAGACATAGTCTTTCAGAAACATTAACTCTTTACTCCGGGTAGACCATACCAACCTACATCCCTCTACCTGCTGATCCACCTCTTCAAGAGCTCATGCAACTTACTCAACTATGCTAGAGCCCATAATAGCATGTGGCTGCACACAGAAGTTTCTAGCATGAAATATCTCAGTTCCCTTTGAGCCTGGGTGGCGGACCTTAGGATGATCACACGGGTACTCCGGGATATCCTAGGACAACACTGGATTCTCCAGGTGTCCGACAAACAATCCACCCAGATGTGTATTCAAGTTGCCACCTTAAGTTGAACCATTAATTAATAACCTCACATCTGTCATGGATTCACTCGCCCAAACCACGTCTACGAGCATATCAATATAAGCAATACGTAGAAGTAACTCCCAAGGGTTTGATAATAACAGGGCAATAGGTTCTACCTCATCAACTACTTCCCAACCCACATGTTAATCACATCCTAATCATGGAATGTTTGAGGATTTGAGCTAATGCATAAAAACTGGGTATGAACAGAGTATGATCAATGTGTTACTTGCCTTGCTGATGATCCGCAAAACCTAGAGACTTGTAGTAGCACGCTTCGCACTCCGGGTGTTCTATCGCAAACAAACAATAGCATACATAAGAAATCAAGCAAAGAAGCACGGGTAAATCTCAAATAAGAAGATCTAACCAGAAAGTTCAACTTAAGAACTCCGGTTTGCAAAAAGAATCAAATCAAACGGAGCAACGAAACTCAAACTGTGAAAGAAACAAGATCCGTTTACTAATCTGGACAAAAGTCAAATTTTACAGTACCAAAATCTTGTTCAAGTTGGTTAAACAGAAAGAGGGTTTCGAGATGAAAATCTAGGCGCTTGAATCGCCTGATTTCGATAAACGAGCGAAAAGATAAACTAAAATGAAAATCGGATCAGAAATCACGATCGGAAAAATCTGAGAAAAAGAAAACTGACGAACAGGCTATCGAAAAAACGTTCATTGTCTGCGGCTAACGAGTGTACACAGTTCATTAAAACGAACGTACGGACGAACATCCGCTAAATAAACTAAACCGAGAAAACCGGCGAACTGATCTAAAAAAATGAACCTAGGGTTTTCTAAAAAAAGCAAACCAGTTTTAAAAATAAAACCGAACGGGGGCAACGGCGGCTTATACCTCCGGCGAGGTCCGGCTGCGGCGGGGCGGCTTCGGCAAGGTCCGGCTACGGCAGGTGGCGTGGGGCGGCGACGGCAGGCGACAGCACGGTGCTAGGTGGCGGGGCGGCGACGGCGGCGGCGGCTGCAAGCGGCAGCGGCGGCGCGGTGCTAGGCGGCGGTGAGGGGTGGTTCGGGTGGTGGTGTGGGGTGCGGGGGTGGCGTATATAAGGAGGGGGCTAGCTTGGGGAGGGGGCAAGGCGGCGCGGGGAGGAGTCCCGACCCGACTCGGCTTGCGGCGGCGGCGGTCTCCGCGTCGGGGACGAGGCGGACGGCTCGGGCGGTGGGCTGGGCCGGCTGGCTGGCTGGGCTTCGGCCCAGTCGGTGAAGAGATTTTTTTAAATAATTTCGCTGAAACTTAAATAAATCCTAGAAAAATAAATAAAATTCTAAAAATGCCAAAACAAATAGTCACCGTCTAAATAAAATATTTAGAACAAGATGAACATTTTCTTGGCTCTGAAATGCAATTTTGAAAAACATGCAATTTTTCTAATACAAATAAAATAGCAATAAACTCCAAATAAAATCCAATATTTGATTTTAATATTTTTTTCTCCAATATTTCATTTATTTTGGAGAAGTCATATTATCTCCTCTCATATATTTTAATATGAAATATTTTCGGAAAGAAAAATAATTAAAACCAAAAATCCTCGTTTCAATATTTGATAGAATTCAAATATGAAAACAGTGAAATCCCCAACTCTCTCCGAGGGTCCTTGAGTTGCTTAGAATTTCGAGGATCGCGAAACAAAATGTAGCAAAATATGATATGCAGGAATGATCTATGTATAACATTAGAAATTGAAAATTTGGGATGTTACAAACCTTCCCCCCCTTAAGATGAATCTCACCCTCGAGATTCGGGTTGGCTAGAAAATAGGTGTGGGTGGTCTTTGCGAATATCATCCTCTCGTTCCCAGGTGGCTTCATCCTCGGTATGGTGGCTCCACTGAACTTTGCAAAACTTGATAACCTTGCTGCGGGTGACTCGGCTGGCAAATTCAAGAATCCTGATTGGCTTCTCCTCATAGGTCAGATCACTGTCCAACTGAATCGCCTCCAAGGGCACTGTATCTCGTAACGGTATATCGGCCATCTCAGCATGACACTTCTTCAGCTGTGAAACATGAAACACATCATGAACTCCTAACAGTCCTTTAGGTAACAGCAACTTGTAGGCAACTTCTCCCATACGTTCCAAAATTCGGTACGGTCCTACAAATCTCGGGGCTAATTTTCCCTTAACTCCAAAACGTTTCACTCCTCGCAGAGGTGACACTAGTAGCTATGCTCTATCTCCAATTTTATAGGTCATTTCCTTGCGTTTTGAATCTGCATAACTCTTCTGCCTCGACTGAGCTACCTTCAGTCTATCTCTAATTAATTTAACCTTCTCTTCAGACTCCTTGATTAAATCCGGTCCGAACAGCGGTCGGTCTCCAACTTCATCCCATAACAACGGTGTTATGCACCTTCGTCCATACAGGGCTTTGAACGGTGCCATCTTCAAACTGGCTTGATAGCTATTGTTGTATGAGAACTCTGCGTAGGGCAAGTTGTCATCCCAACTAGATCCATAATCTAGCGCACATGCTCTCAGCATGTCCTCCAGAATCTGGTTGACTCTCCCAGTCTGTCCATTTGTCTACGGGTGGAATGTTGTACTGAACTCCAATATCGTTCCCAAAGTCTGGTGCAGTTGATGCCAAAACTTTGAGGTAAACTGCGTTCCTCTATCTGATACTATGGTCCTTGGAACTCCATGCAGACATACAATCCTGGTCATGTATATCTTGGCCAACTTCACACTGGTATAGGTGGTTTTCACTGGGATAAACTGAACCACTTTGGTCAAGCGATCTACTACTACCCATATAGAATCTTATCCTGATTTGGTCCTGGGCAATCCGGTAATGAAATCCATGCCAAGTTTATCCCACTTCCATTCGGGTATAGGCCTAGGCTGTAACAATCCTGCTAGCTTTTGATGCTCAGACTTCACTCTCTGACATACATCACATACGGCTACATACTCTGCAATATGCTTCTTCATACCAGTCCACCAGAAACGTTCCTTCAAATCCAAATACATCTTGGTGTTTCCGGGGTGTATCGAGTATGGTGAGTCATGAGCCTCCTAAAGTATTAACCTCCTGATCTCTGTGTTATTGGGTACATAAACATGGTCCTCAAACCATAAGGTGTCGTGCTCATCTTCACGAAAACCTTTGGCCTTTAATTTGCCCATTCTCTCTTTTATCTCAGCAATCTCTTTGTCATCCTTCTGAGATTCTCAAATCTTTCCTAACAATGTAGACTGAACCTCCATTGTTGCAACAAAACCTCTAGGAACAATCTCCAATCGAAGTTCCCTGAGATCCTTTGCTAACTCCTTTGGCAATCACGTGCTTACTAGGGTATTAGCATAACTCTTCCAACTCAAAGCGTCTGCTACGACATTGGCCTTGCCTGGATGATAGTGAAGCTTCATGTCATAATCCTTTATAAGCTCCAACCATCTCCTCTGCCTAAGGTTCAACTCCTTCTGTGTGAAAATGTACTTCAAACTCTTATGATCCGTGTACACGTCACAACGGTTTCCAATAAGGTAATGTCTCCAAGTCTTCAACGCATGCACTACGGCAGCCAACTCCAAATCATGCATGGAATAATTCAATTCGTGCGGTTTTAGTTGTCATGAGGCATACAAAACAACTCTTTCGTCCTGCATAAGCACACTTCCAAGTCCTAGGCGAGAGGCATCGCAATACACTTGAAACTCCTTGCGTATATCCGGCAGAATCAGCACTGGGGCTATAGTCAAACATTTCTTTAACTCCTGAAAACTTGCCTCACATTCTTCCGTCCATTTAAATTTGCTATCCTTCTTCAATAACTCCGTCATTGGCTTTGCAATCTTGGAAAAATTTCTCAATGAATCCCCGATAGTATCCTGCGAGTCCAAGAAAACAGCGGATCTCGCTAACTGAAGTGGGTGCCAACCATTCAGTGACTGACTGAACCTTGGTGGGATCTACTGCTACACCTTCTCCTGATATAACATGTCCACGGAATCCGACTTCCTTCAACCAAAACTCACATTTGCTGAACTTGGCATACAACTGGTGTTCCCTGAGTTTTTCGAGAACTAAACATAAATGCTCCTTGTGCTCCTCCTCATTCTTCGAGTATACCATTATATCATCAATGAACACCATAACAAACTTATCAAAATATTCCATGAACACCTTGTTCATCATGCTCATGAAATAGGCAGGGGCGTTAGTCAGTCCAAATGACTTGATCGTATATTCATAAAACCCGTACCGTGTGGTGAATGCTGTCTTTGGTATATCCTTCTCTCGAATCTTCAGCTGGTAATATCCTGATCGCAGATCGATCTTTGAAAACATGTTAGCTCCTTGCAGTTGGTCAAACAAATCATTGGTCATCGGCAGTGGGTATTTGTTCTTGACCGTCACCTCATTCAACGCACGATAATCAACAACCATTTGTAGAGTCTTATCCTTCTTCTCAACAAAAAGCACTTGGGCTCCCCATGGGGATGAGCTCCGTAGAATGTAACCTTTCTCCAATAACTCCTTGATCTACTTCTTAATCTCCTCCAGATCATTTGCGGGCATCCGCAAGGGTCTCTTTGATATTGGCACTGTGCCTGGCAATAGCTCTATCAAAAACTCGATGTCTCGATCCGATGGCATGCTTGGTAACTCCCGTGGAAAACATATGGGTAATCCTGTAATACAGGCACTTCCTCCTGAACAACTCCCGTGAAGGTATTTACTTGGCTCCTCCTAGGCGCATGCCTAGATACATACTTAATCCTTTTTCCCTCAGGGGTGGTGAGATAAATTGACTTACTAGCACAGTCAATGCTTTCTCCATACTTTGACATCCAGTCCATGCCTAATATCACATCCAATCCTTGTGACTCCAAAATTATTAGGTCTTAAGGGAAAACATGGCTACCAATGGTTAAGGGTATCTGGTCACACCATCGACTAGCCATATACTCTGCTCCAGGTGAACTCACTAACAGAGGGGTCCTAAGGGTTTGGGTTGGTAGTTTAAACTTATCCACGAATCCCCTTGATATGTATGAATGTGATGCACCAGTATCAAAAAGAACAAGGGCGGTAAAAGACTTAACCAAAAACTTACCAATAACCGTGTCTGGCTGCTCTTCAACCTCCTCCATGTTAACGTGGTTCACTTGTCCTTTGTTGAATGAATTGGGCTTCTTCCTAGCGCTCCCATTACCGTTTCCATTCTTCGCTTCAGGGCACTCCATGGCATAGTGTCCAGTCTTCCCGCACTTGAAGCAAGTAACGTGGCTTAGGTCTCTCTTGGCGGGTGTGGCTGGATTGGGGCGGTTCTGATGGTTGCTTGCTCCATTCCCATTCCCATTCCTTGGGCCAGTATGATTATGGGTACTTCCTCCATTGTGGGTGTGGCCTCCATGGTTATGAACAAGTCCTCCCGAGTTCGGAGTTAGACGAGGCTTCTGCTGAGCTCCTGAGTTATACCTTCCTTGTCCATACTTCCTCTTACGGCTCTCAATCTGCTGCTGCTTCCCTTCAATCATAAGAGCCTTATCTACCAACTCCTGGTAGTTTTTGAATGTTGCCACCATCAACTGCATGCTCATCTCATCATTCAGCCCTTCCATAAACTTCTCATGCTTTGCGGCATCTGTGGCCACATCATTAGGGGCATAGCGAGATAACTTGCTAAACTCATCCGCGTACTGAGCCACAGTACGGTTCCCCTGGCATAAGTTGTGAAAATCACACTTCTTCATACTCATAGCTCCAGTTGAGACATGGGCTGTGCGGAAAGCTTGCTGAAACTGATCCCATGTAACAGTGGCTATAGTGTAGGTGACAGTGTAATTCTCCCACCATGAGGCTGCTGGTCCATCCAACTGATGTGCGGCAAAGCGCACCTTCTCAGCATCGGTACATCCTGCAGTGGTAACTCCCTTCCAATCCCGCAGAGCCAATCATCTGCCACTATCGGCTCGGTGCTACTAGAAAACACCGAGGGCTACAACCTTAGAAAACGGGCTAGGTTATCAACTGGGGGTGGTGGTGGTGGGTTGTTCTTGTTGTTGTTGCCTTGGTTCTGTACTAACAACTGCATCAGGGTATTCTGTTGCTGGATCAACTGAGTGAGCTCTGGTGGGAAGGTAAATCCGGGTCACGTCTCGGAGGCATCTGATGGGTTTAGAGGGGAGAGATTAGAATAGAATGAGGTCTAATGAGAGAAACACTACCCATATGCACATGAGACAAACACAATCATTTTATTCAATCAATCAAGCAAGGGCATACAATCAATCTAACTATCGTTACAAAATTGCTCGGACTATACTATAAACATGGTGGAATACTACTACTGATGTGGTGGTCTAGTAAAAATATTGATCGGTCGAAGACTCCATGATGTCTGCTCCAGCTTCGTTCTCATAGTCATCATCGCTATCGTCGGGGTCCGAGTCGGTGTCGTCGATGATGATGTAGTCTTCAGAACGAATCTCCTTGGTTTCTTCATCTTCTCCTCTTGGCGCGGGGTCTCCCATGAAGACTCCTAGCTTCCTTTCCAGATCGTCATTGTTCTCCACTAGTACGACAATTTCCTCCTCATAATCTTCGCGAGTAGCCTTGAGTTCTTCCTCCAGTTTCATGATCCTTGTCTTCGCCTTCTTCAGATCTATCATGTCTGCGCACATCTGGTTCTCCTGGCGATGAATGTGTTGGTTTAACTCCTGGATGAAAGCTGCGATTGATCTATCCTTCCTGGTGCTAATCATCTCCCATTGCTCATCTCGGCGCCCACAAATCTGGTAGATAGCATCCTTAAGCTCCTTATGGTAAACTTCTCCAATGCGTCCCATGGTGATGTGAGTTGCCATACTCTTTCCTAGACTCCAGGTGGGTGCATCAAAGGAAAACTCTATGGGCTTAGTGACTGGTGTGAATGTCCTTCCTGGAACTTGAACTTGAATCATCCATCGTTCCTCTTCTGGTAAAGTGGCGTTGTAAGTCCCGGTGAAGCTTGGTATTCCAATGTTCAGGTACCTAGTGACTTCCTTCAAGTGTCGTCCAAAGGGTGCGTCTTCATCCAGTTGTGCAAACTTGTTTCTTGCGTCCACCATCCTAAAGAGTAGAAAATGGAGAGGAGTCAGAAATGAGAAGAGAATAGTGATCTAGGGCTTTAGCTTAGTGGTCGTGTCCTACACTCAGCGTGTGCTCTGATACCATCTTGTAGCGACCCGACCTCAAACGGTCAAGTCTCTATGCTTCAGTGTCATCCCTGGATCGGTAATGCTGACACACACAATACTCGAAGGATTTATAACAGAGTAGCAATCACACACTTATTAAATCGAATGTCTCAAAAGAGAACTCATTACAATAAACATGGCTTAAGGCCATCTAATACGGTAACAATGGAAGGTTTGGAAGATAAAGTGAGTCCATCAACTCCAACGGCATAGCTGAGCTGCACGGCAATGACGTAACGAACCTTACTCCTCGTCTGAAAAGTATGCAACACAAAACGTTGCAGCCCGAAAACGGGTCAGCACATGGAATATGCTGGCAATATAACACAGTAGAGGAAGAACAGAATAATGCTATCACTACATGCATATTTGGCTGGTGGAAAGCTGTATGGTTATAGTTTTGCGAAAAGCCAAATTTTCCCTACAACAAAGGAATAGATTTTATTTAACTATCATGGTAGTTCAAACATCATTGAGAAGGTTCCTCCAACTCAATCCCAATTAAAAGTAATTATTAACCCAACAATATTAATTTAGAGTGATGAGATACATATGATAATTCAAGTACTAGATACTCAAGATTGTCCATAACCAGGGACACGGCTAACCATGATTAGATTGTACACTCTGCAGAGGTTTGCGCACTTTTACCCACAAGACCCGATCTCCTCCGTTGGATTTCTCGCACTACCGGGTGTTTGAGAAACAGATGACCGAGACACAGTCTTTCAGAAACATTAACTCTTTACTCTGGGTAGACCATACCAACCTACATCCCTCTACCTGCTGATCCACCTCTTCAAGAGCTCATGCAACTTACTCAACTATGCTAGAGCCCATAATAGCATGTGGCTCCACACGGAAGTTTCTAGCATGAAATATCTCAGTTCCCTTTGAGCCTGGGTGGCGGACCTAAGGATGATCACATGGGTACTCCGGGATATCCTAGGACAACACTGGATTCTCCAGGTGCCCGACAAACAATCCACCCAGATGTGTATTCAAGTTGCCACCTTAAGTTGAACCATTAATTATTAACCTCACATCTGTCATGGATTCACTTTCCCAAACCACGTCTACGAGCATAGCAATATAAGCAACACATAGAAGTAACTCCCAAGGGTTTGATAATAACATGGCAATAGGTTCTACCTAATCAACTACTTCCCAACCCACATGTTAATCACATCCTAATCATGCAATGTTTGAGGATTGGAGCTAATGCATAAAAACTGAGTATGAAAAGAGTATGATCAATGTGTTACTTGCCTTGCTAATGATCCGCAAAACCTAGAGACTCGTAGTAGCACGCTTCGCACTCTAGGTGTTCTATCACAAACAAACAATAGCATACATAAGAAATCATGCAAAGAAGCATGGGTAAATCTCAAATAATAAGATCTAACCAGAAAGTTCAACTTAAGAACTCCGGTTTGCAAAGAATCAAATCAAACGGAGCAACGAAACTCAAACGCTGAAAGAAACAAGATACATTTACTAATCTGGACTAAAGTCAAATTTTGCAGTACCAAAATCTTGTTCAAGTTGGTTAAACAGAAAGAGGGTTTCGAGACGAAGATCTAGGCGCTTGAATCGCCTGATTCCGATAAACGAGCGAAAAGATAAACTAAAATGAAAATCGGATCAGAAATCACGATCGGAAATAATTGCAGAAAAATCCGAGAAAAAGAAAACTGACGAACATGCTAATGAACGAACGTTCGCTGTCTGTGGCTAACGAGTGAACACCGTTCGTTAAAACGAACTTACGGACGAACGTCCTCTAAATAAACTAAAATGAGAAAACCGATGAACCGATCTAAAAAAATGAACCTAGGATTTTCTAAAAAAATCGAATTGGTTTTAAAAATAAAACCGAACGGCGGCAACAACGGCTTATACCTCCGGCGAGGTCCGGCTGTGGTGGGGCGGCTTCGGCGAGGTCCGTCTACGGCGGCAGGTGGCGCGGGGCGGCGACGGCAGGCGGCGGCGCGGTGCTAGGCGGCGGGGCGGCGACGGCAGCGGCAGAGCGGCGCTAGGCGTCGGCGGTGCAGTGCTAGGTGAAGGGGTGGGGTGGTTCGGGTGGTGGTGTGGGGTGCGGGGCGACGTATATAAGGAGGGGGGCTAGCTTGGGGAGGGGGCAAGGCGGCGCGGGGAGGAGTCCCGACCGGACTCGGCTTGCAGCGGCGGCGGTCTCCGCGTCGGGGACAAGGCAGACGGCTCAGGCGGTGGGCTGGGCTGGCTGGCTGGGCTTCGGCCCAGTCGGCGGAGAGATTTTTTTAAATAATTTCGCGGAAACTTAAATAAATCCTAGAAAAATAAATAAAAAACTAAAAATGCCAAAACAAATTTTCAGCGTCTAAATAAAATATTTAGAACAAGATAAACATTTTCTTGGCGCTAAAATGGAATTTTAAAAAACGTGCAAATTTTCTAATTCAAATAAAATAGCAATAAACTCCGAATAAAATCCAATATTTGGTTTTAATATTTTTCCACCAATATTTCATTTATTTTGGAGAAGTCATATTATCTCCTCTCATATATTTTAATATGAAATATTTTCGGAGAGAAAAATAAATAAAACCAAAAATCCTCGTTTCAATATTTGATAGAATTCAAATATGAAAATAGTGAAATCCCCAACTCTCTCTGAGGGTCCTTGAGATGCTTAGAATTTCGAGGATTGCGAAACGAAATGCAGCAAAATATGATATGCAGGAATGATCTATGTATAACATTCCAAATTGAAAATTTGGGATGTTACAAACCTTCCCCCCCTTAAGATGAATCTCACCCTCGAGATTCGGGTTGGCTAGAAAATAGGTGTGGGTGGTCTTTGCGAATATCATTCTCTCGTTCCCAGGTGGCTTCATCCTCGGTATGGTGGCTCCACTGAACTTTGCAAAACTTGATAACCTTGCTGCGGGTGATTCGGCTGGCAAATTCAAGAATTCTGACTGGCTTCTCCTCATAGGTCAGATCACTGTCCAACTGAATCGCCTCCAAGGGCACTGTATCTCGTAATGGTATATCGGCCATCTCAGCATTACACTTCTTCAGCTATGAAACATGAAACACATCATGAACTCCTGACAGTCCTTTAGGTAACTCCAACTTGTAGGCAACTTCACGTTCCAAAATTCGGTACGGTCCTACAAATCTCGGGGCTAATTTTCCCTTAACTCCAAAACGTTTCACTCCTCGCAGAGGTGACACTAGTAGATATGCTCTATCTCCAATTTTATAGGTCATTTCCTTGCGTTTCGAATCTGCATAACTCTTCTGCCTGGACTGAGGTACCTTTAGTCTATCTCTAATTAATTTAACCTTCTCTTCAGACTCCTTGATCAAATCTGGTCTGAACAACGGACGGTCTCCAACTTCATCCCATAACAACGGTGTTCTGCACCTTCATCCATACAGGGCTTCGAACGGTGCCATCTTCAAACTGGCTTGATAGCTATTGTTGTATGAGAACTCTGCGTAGGGCAAGTTGTCATCCCAACTAGATCCATAATCTAGCGCACATGCTCTCAGCATGTCCTCCAGAATCTGGTTGACTCTCTCGGTCTGTCCATTTGTCTGCGGGTGGAATGTTGTACTGAACTCCAATATCGTTCCCAAAGTCTGGTGCAGTTGATGCCAAAACTTTGAGGTAAACTGCGTTCCTCTATCTGATACTATGGTCCTCGGAACTCCATGCAGACATACGATCCTGGTCATGTATATCTTGGCCAACTTCACACTGGTATAGGTGGTTTTCACTGGGATAAACCGAACCACTTTGGTCAAGCGATCTACTACTACCCATATAGAATCATATCCTGATTTGGTCCTGGGCAATCCGGTAATGAAATCCATGCCAAGTTTATCCCACTTCCATTCGGGTATAGGCATAGGCTGTAACAATCCTGCTGGCTTTTGATGCTCAGCCTTCACTCTCTGACATACATCACATACGGCTACATACTCTGCAATATGCTTCTTCATACCAGTCCACCAGAAACGTTCCTTCAAATCCAAATACATCTTGGTGTTTCCAGGGTGTATCGAGTATGGTGAGTCATGAGCCTGCTACAGTATTAACCTCCTGATCTCTGTGTTATTGGGTACATAAACACGGTTCTCAAACCATAAGGTGTCGTGCTCATCTTCACGAAAACCTTTGGCCTTTAATTTGCCCATTCTCTCTTTTATCTCAGCAATCTCTTTGTCATCCTTCTGAGATTCTCAAATCTTTCCTAACAATGTAGACTGAACCTCCATTGTTGCAACAAAACCTCTAGGAACAATCTCCAATCGAAGTTCCCTGAGATCCTTTGCTAACTCCTTTGGCAATCCCGTGCTTACTAGGGTATTAGCATAACTCTTCCAACTCAAAGCGTCTGCTACGACATTGGCCTTGCCTGGATGATAGTGAAGCTTCATGTCATAATCCTTTATAAGCTCCAACCATCTCCTCTGCCTAAGGTTCAACTCCTTCTGTGTGAAAATGTACTTCAAACTCTTATGATCCGTGTACACGTCACAATGGTTTCCAATAAGGTAATGTCTCCAAGTCTTCAACGCATGCACTACGGCAGCCAACTCCAAATCATGCGTGGAATAATTCAATTCGTGCGGTTTTAGTTGTCGTGAGGCATACAAAACAACTCTTTCGTCCTGCATAAGCACACTTACAAGTCCTAGGCGAGAGGCATCGCAATACACTTGAAACTCCTTGCGTATATCCGGCAGAATCAGCACTGGGGCTATAGTCAAACGTTTCTTTAACTCCTGAAAACTTGCCTCACATTCTTCCGTCCATTTAAATTTTCTATCCTTCTTCAATAACTCCGTCATTGGCTTTGCAATCTTGGAAAAATTTCTCAATGAATCTTCGATAGTATCCTGCGAGTCGAAGAAAACTGCGGATCTCGCTAACTGAAGTGGGTGCCAACCATTCAGTGACTGACGGAACCTTGGTGGGATCTACTGCTACACCTTCTCCTGATATAACATGTCCAAGGAATCCAACTTCCTTCAACCAAAACTCACATTTGCTGAACTTGGCATACAACTGATGTTCCTGAGTTTTTCAAGAACTAAACATAAATGCTCCTTGTGCTCCTCCTCATTCTTCGAGTATACCATTATATCATCAATGAACACCACAACAAACTTATCCAAATATTCCATGAACACCTTGTTCATCATGCTCATGAAATAGGCAGGGGCGTTAGTCAGTCCAAATGACTTGACCGTATATTCATAAAACCCGTACCGTGTGGTGAATGCTGTCTTTGGTATATCCTTCTCTCGAATCTTCAGCTGGTGATATCCTGATCGCAGATCGATCTTTGAAAACACGTTAGCTCCTTGCAGTTGGTCAAACAAATCATTGATCATCGGCAGTGGGTATTTGTTCTTGATCGTCACCTCATTCAACGCACGATAATCAACAACCATTCGTAGAGTCTTATCCTTCTTCTCAACAAAAATCACTGGGGCTCCCCATGGGGATGAGCTCCGTAGAATGTAACCTTTCTCCAATAAATCCTTGATCTAGTTCTTAATCTCCTCCAGATCATTTGCGGACATCCGCTAGGGTCTCTTTGATATTGGCCCTGTGCTTGGCAATAGCTCTATCAAAACCTCGATGTCTCGATCCGGTGGCATGCTTGGTAACTCATGTGGAAAACATCTAGGTAATCCTGTAATACATGCACTTCCTCCTGAACAACTCCCGTGAGGGTATTTACTTGTCTCCTCCTAGGCGCATGCCTAGATACATACTTAATCCTTTTTCCCTCAGGGGTGGTGAGATAAATTGACTTACTAGCACAGTCAATGCTTTCTCCATACTTTGACATCCAGTCCATGCCTAATATCACATCCAATCCTTGTGACTCCAAAATTATTAGGTCTTAAGGGAAAACATGGCTACCAATGGTTAAGGGTATCTGGTCGCACCATCGACTAGCCATATACTCTGCTCCAGGTGAACTCACTAACAGAGGGGTCCTAAGGGTTTGGGTTGGTAGTTTAAACTTATCCACGAATCCCCTTGATATGTATGAATGTGATGCACCAGTATCAAAAAGAACAAGGGCGGTAAAAGACTTAACCAAAAACTTACCAATAACCGTGTCTGGCTGCTCTTCAACCTCCTCCATGTTAACGTGGTTCACTTGTCCTTTGTTGAATGAATTGGGCTTCTTCCTAGCGCTCCCATTACCGTTTCCATTCTTCGCTTTAGGGCACTCCATGGCATAGTGTCCAGTCTTCCCGCACTTGAAGCAAGTAACGTGGCTTAGGTCTCTCTTGGCGGGTGTGGCTGGATTGGGGCGGTTCTGATGGTTGCTTGCTCCATTCCCATTCCCATTCCTTGGGCCAGTATGATTATGGGTACTTCCTCCATTGTGGGTGTGGCCTCCATGGTTATGAACAAGTCCTCCCGAGTTCGGAGTTAGACGAGGCTTCTGCTGAGCTCCTGAGTTATACCTTCCTTGTCCATACTTCCTCTTACGGCTCTCAATCTGCTGCTGCTTCCCTTCAATCATAAGAGCCTTATCTACCAACTCCTGGTAGTTTTTGAATGTTGCCACCATCAACTGCATGCTCATCTCATCATTCAGCCCTTCCATAAACTTCTCATGCTTTGCGGCATCTGTGGCCACATCGTCAGGGGCATAGCGAGATAACTTGCTAAACTTATCCGCGTACTGAGCCACAGTACGGTTCCCCTGGCGTAAGTTGTGAAAATCACACTTCTTCATACTCATAGCTCCAGTTGAGACATGGGCTGTGCGGAAAGCTTGCTGAAACTGATCCCATGTAACAGTGGATATAGGGTAGGTGACAGTGTAATTCTCCCACCATGAGGCTGCTGGTCCATCCAACTGATGTGCGGCAAAGCGCACCTTCTCAGCATCGGTACATCCTGCAGTGGTAACTCCCTTCCAATCCCGCAGAGCCAATCATCTGCCACTATCGGCTCGGTGCTACTGGAAAACACCGGGGGCTACAACCTTGGAAAACGGGCTAGGTTATCAACTGGGGGTGGTGGTGGTGGGTTGTTCTTGTTGTTGTTGCCTTGGTTCTGTACTAACAACTGCATCAGGGTATTCTGTTGCTGGATCAACTGAGTGAGCTCTGGTGGGAAGGTAAATCCGGGGTCACGTCTCAGAGGCATCTGATGGGTTTAGAGGGGCGAGATTAGAATAGAATGAGGTCTAATGAGAGAAACACTACCCATATGCACATGAGACAAACACAATCATTTTATTCAATCAATCAAGCAAGGGCATACAATCAATCTAACTATCGTTACAAAAGTGCTCGGACTATACTATAAACATGGTGGAATACTACTACTTGTTGGGTTGGCGTATTTCGAGATTAGGATTTGTCACTCCGATTGTCGGAGAGGTATCTCTGGGCCCACTCGGTAATGCACATCACTTAAGCCTTGCAAGCATTGCAACTAATGAGTTAGTTGGGGGATGATGTATTACGAAACGAGTAAAGAGACTTGCCGGTAACGAGATTGAACTAAGTATTGAGATAGCGATGATCGAATCTCGGGAAAGTAACATACCGATGACAAAGGGAACAACGTATGTTGTTATGCGGTCTGACCGATAAAGATCTTCATAGAATATGTGGGAGCCAATATGAGCATCCAGGTTCCGCTATTGGTTATTGACCAGAGACGTGTCTCGGTCATGTCTACATAGTTCTCGAACCCGTAGGGTCCGCATGCTTAAAGTTTTGATGACAGTTATATTATGAGTTTATAAGTTTTGATGTACTGAAGGTTGTTCGGAGTCCCGGATGTGATCGCGGACATGACGAGGAGTCTTGAAATGGTCGAGACATAAAGATTGATATATTGGAAGCCTATATTTGGATATCGGAAATGTTTCGGGTGAAATCGGGATTTTACCAGAGTACCGAGGGGTTACCGAAACCCCCCGGGGGGTTAATGGGCCATTGAGGGAGTCCTGGTTTATGGGGTGGTTGGATAGCCGGACTATACCTTCAGCCGGACTCCTGGACTATGAAGATACAAGATTGAAGACTTCGTCCTGTGTCCGGATGGGACTTTCCTTGGCATGGAAGGCAAGCTGGGCGATGCGGATATTCAAGATCTCCTACCATTGTAACTGACTCTATGTAACCCTAACCCTATCCGGTGTCTATATAAACCGAAGGGTTGTAGTCCGTAGGCAATCAACTCCATATACAACAATCATACCATAGGCTAGCTTCTAGGGTTTAGCCTCCTTGATCTCGTGGTAGATCTACTCTTGTACTACCCATATCATCCATATTAATCAAGCGGGACGTAGGGTTTTACCTCCATCAAGAGGGCCCGAACCTGGGTAAAACCTCGTGTTCCCTGCCTCCTATTACCATCCGGCCTAGACGCACAGTTCGGGACCCCCTACCCGAGATCCGCCGGTTTTGACACCGACATTGGTGCTTTCATCGAGAGTTCCTCTGTGTCGTCGCCTTTAGGCCCGATGGCTCCTTTGACCATCAACAGCGATGCGGTCCAGGGTGAGACTTTTCTCCCCGGACAGATCTTCGTCTTCGGCGGCTTCGCTCTGCGGGCCAATTCGCTCGGCCACCTGGAGCAGATCAAAAGCTACGCCCCTGGCCATCGAGTCAGGTTTGGAAGCTTAAACTACACGGCTAACATCCGCGGAGACTTGATATTCGACGGGTTCGAGCCACGGCCAAGCGCGCCGCACTATCTCGAGGGGCATGATCTAGCTCTGCCCCCAGACAGTGTCCTGGAGGCCGCACACGCATCGGTTCCGACCCCTAACTCGGAGCCTATTGCACCAATCGAGGATGAGAGGCTGGATGTCACCTCGGGGGCTGCAATCCCAAAAGCGATCGAGCCGAACGCTAGCCCCGCACTCTGCACGACCCGTGACTCCGAGGATCCGGACTCCTCCCCGGACTCCGAACCCCCCGCGCCCCTGCCAATCGAATCCGATTGGGCGCCGATAATGGAGTTCACCGCTGCAGACATCTTTTAGCATTCGCCTTTCGGCGACATCCTGAATTCTCTTAAGTCTCTCTCTTTATCAGGAGAGCCCTGGACGGACAACGGTCAGCAAGGGTGGGATACGGACGATGAGGAAATTCAAAGCCCACCCACCACCCACTTTGTAGCCACTGTCAACGATTTAACCGACATGCTTGACTTCGGCTCCGAAGACATCGACGGCATGGACGACGATGTAGGAGACGAACAGGAACCAACACCTGTAGGGCGCTGGAAGGCCACCTCGTCATATGACATATATATGGTGGATACTCCAAAAGATGGAGATGGCGATGGAACAGTGGGGGATGACGCCCCTAAGAAACAGCCAAAGCGCCGGCGTCAGCGGCGCCGCTCTAAATACCGCCAAAGCAAAAACGGTGATTCCGGCACGGGAGATAATACTACCCCGAATAGCGCCGAAGAACACCCACCTCAGCAAGATTCAGCATAGGAAGATGGAGAAGCCAACCCTCATGAGAGAGCGGCAGACCGAGAGGTCGAGGATGATAACTATACGCCTCCCTCCGAAGACGAGGCAAGCCTCGATGACAACGAATTCGTCATACCATCAGACCCCGCTGAACAAGAGCGTTTTAAACGCAGGCTTTTAGCCACGGCAAGCAGCCTCAAGAAAAAGCAGCAACAACTTAGAGCTGCCCAAGATTTGTTAGCTGACAGATGGACTGAAGTCCTTGCGGCCGAAGAGTATGAACTTGAACGCCCCTCCAAGAGTTACCCGAAGCGCAGGCCGCTACCCCGATCAAAGGAGGAAGCAGCTACATCACCAGCGCATGACATGGCAGACCGGCCACCTTGCGGCCGCGACAGAGAGGCCTCTCGGCCCTCCACCCAAACCATGCCCCGACGCCGCTCAACTAAGGCACGAGAAAATGCACCAGACCTGCGAGACATACTGGAGGATAAGGCAAGACAAACAAGATCGATCTACGGATCGCGCAGGCTCCCTACGGCATGTGACAATGATCTTCACTCCGGATACAACAAATCTGGCCGGGCCGAACACAACAGACATAGCTCTTCTGAGCTGCGTCGTGATATAGCCCAGTACAGAGGCGCCGCACACCCGCTATGCTTCACGAATGAAGTAATGGATCATAAAATCCCAGAGGGTTTCAAACCCGTAAACATCGAATCATACGATGGCACAACAGATCCGGCGGTATGGATCGAGGATTATCCCCTTCACATCCACATGGCACGCGGCGATGATCTACACGCCATCAAATACCTCCCGCTCAAACTTAAAGGACCGGCCCGGCATTGGCTTAACAGCTTGCCAGCAGACTCAATCGGTTCTTGGGAGGACCTGGAAGCCGCATTCCTCGACAACTTCCAGGGCACTTACGTGCGACCACCGGATGCCGACGACTTAAGCCACATAATTCAGCAGCCAGAGGAATCGGCCAGACAATTCTAGACACGGTTCCTAACAAAGAAAAACAAGATAGTCGACTGTCCGGACACAGAGGCCCTAGCAGCCTTCAAGCATAACATCCGCGACGAGTGGCTTGCCCGGCACCCGGGACAGGAAAAGCCGAAATCCATGGCAGCCCTCACGACACTCATGACCCGCTTTTGCGCGGGAGAAGACAGCTGGCTAGCTCGCAGTAACAACTTATCAAAGAACCCTGGTAATCTGGATACCAAGGACAAAAGTGGCAGGACAGGTCGGAATAAGCAAAAACGCCGTGTTAGCAGCGACAGCAATGAAGACACGGCAGTCAATGCTAGATTCAAAGGCTATAAATCCGGTCAGCAGAAAAAGCCATTCAAAAAGAATACTCAGGGCCCGTCCAGTTTGGACTGAATACTCGATCGCTTGTGCCAGATACATGGCACCCCCGAAAGGCCAGTCAATCACACTAACAGGGATTGTTGGGTGTTCAAGCAGGCAGGCAAGTTAAGGCCGAAAATAGAGACAAGGGGCTGCACAGCGACGACGAGGAGGAGCCCAAGCCGCCGAACAACAATGGACAGAAGGGCTTTCCCCCACAAGTGCGGACGGTGAACATGATATACGCAACCCACATTCCCAAGCGGGAGCAGAAGCGTGCGCTACGGGACGTATACGCGATGGAGCCAGTCGCCCCAAAGTTCAATCCATGGTCCTCCTGCCCGATCACTTTTGATCGAAGGGACCATCCCACTAGCATCCGTCATGGCGGCTTCGCCACATTGGTTCTCGACCCAATCATCAACGGATTTCATCTCACAAGAGTCCTCATGGACGGCGGCAGTAGCCTGAACCTGCTTTATCAGGATACAGTGCGGAAAATGGGCATAGATCCTTCAAGGATTAAGCCCACAAAAACGACCTTTAAAGGCGTTATACCAGGTGTAGAAGCCAACTGTACAGGCTCAGTAACACTTGACGTGGTCTTCGGATCTCCGGACAATTTCCGAAGCGAAGAATTAATCTTCGATATAGTCCCGTTTCGCAGCGGCTATCACGCCCTGCTCGGACGAGCCGCATTCACAAAGTTCAATGCGGTGCCGCACTACGCATATCTCAAGCTCAAGATGCCAGGCCCTCGAGGAGTAATCACGGTCAACGGAAACACCGAACGCTCCCTCCATACGGAGGAGCACACGGCGGCTCTCGCAGCGGAGGTACAAAGTAGCCTTCTCAGGCAATTCTCCAGTCCGGCCATCAAGAAGCCAGACACTGCCAAGCGCGCCCGGAGTAACCCACAGCAGGACCGCCTGGCACACTCTGAGCAAGCGTAGCAATGCGGCCCCAACCCCAGCTCTCGCGACATAACGAAACCAGTACCTCGCGTACATAACTACGCCCTTGAAATACCATGGGCACAGGGGAAGGGGCACAATAACAGCATGCCCAAAATACGTCTTAAAACGTACTAGGGGCTGCCGGATTCTTTTTTTTTTAATTTTTTCTTACTCTGAAGACTCCATACTTCGGACGACCTGTTCGGCAATTCGACTGCCGCACAAACGATGCAAGCTCCAGGGAGGCAGACAAGCCATGCCGCATTATGGAACCCCGAGGTGGTCTCTGTTACAAGCGGTATACCTGTTTTAAATACAATTCCGCGGCCTGCCCCTGGTCAGGACATACTAAATAGTCCAATATCTTTTGCTTACCGCACTATTTGTATCGTTCGGCTTTGATAAATAGCCTCTCTATAAACAATGCTTAGCTTCTTGTCTATTTTTTGCATTATCTTCTTTTCACATTTATGTTTATTAAATGACATGATTGCACCCGTACACCATGGTACGGCAAACACGCCAGGGGCTTTAGTACCCCTCATAATGGTGTGAGAAGTCCATACACTTTCACAAGTGCGGCACCCCGAACTTATAGCACTATATGCATCGGCTCCGAATCATGATTTGGGTCAATAGTTGGGTTTGCCCGGCTCCTATGATTTGGTACCTTACGTTCTGCTCTATCGGCTAAGGTAGCACTAGGAGAACCACTGCGATTGTGCCCCGGTTCAGCTGGGTTAAGCACCTCAGTGGAGAAAGCTAAAACTGACTGTCATGATGTGGCGAGAGACCGGTCGCTGTTCGAGAGGTTTTTCGAGTCCCTAAAGGCTTATGCCGCTTCGAGCGAGGAGTTGTCTTTGTCCGGCCAAGGCATGGATAGCGCCCCGAACTCAGTCTTCCGAACTATGGGTTTCGCCGAAATTTAAAATTATAGAGTTCTATGGCTAAGTGAGAGTGTTCAAGCATTATAGTCCGATTGCCTGGTTCATTGTGCTGAGCACCTCCCTTGAAGGACCCAACTATGGGAAAAAGAGCGCTCAGGTTTATCCCGAACACCCCAGCACTAGTGGCACGGGGGCAGAAGCCGACGACTGGCCATCTCTCAATTCTTGATAAACGGCCGCACAGAAAGTAATATTTTAAATTCAATAAGCATTGCTTAGCGCATATGAACAAGTTTTCAGCGCACAGGATAAACACGAGCGAGTTCATTCAAAAATCACATCCTTGGTACATTCATCCGCCACAAGGCGGGCACCTGCAAGAACATCATTGTAGTAGTTCTCGGGCTTGCGATGCTCCTTCCCCGGCGGCGGCCCGTCCTTCACAAGCTTCTTACCATCCAGCTTACCCCAGTGCACCTTTGCATGACCAAGGGCCCGACGGGCACCTTCGATGCAGACGGAGCGCTTGATGACCCCGAGCCTCGGACAGGCCTCCACCAGCCACCGCACCAGCCCGAAATAGCTCCTAGGCAGGGCCTCTCCGGGCCACAGCCAAACTATGAAGCCCTTCATGGCCTGCTCGGCCGCCTTGTGGAGCTCGACCAGCTGTTTCAGCTTGTTGCTCAAGGGCACAGGGTGTCCGGCCTCAGAATACTGAGACCAGAACACCTTCTCCGTCGAGCTACCCTCTTCAGCTCTGTAGAATGCGGCGGCGTCGGATACGCTATGGGGAAGATCTGCGAATGCCCCTGGAGAGCTCCGGATTCGGGTAAGTAACAGGTAGTTCACTTTTATATTTCTGCTTTGCATAAAGAATGCCTTACCCGCTTCTATCTTCCTCATATCCTCCAACTCTTGGAGGGCCTTTTGGGCTTCGGCCTTGGCAGACTTGACAGCCTCTAGGGCCGTTTGCAAGCTCGGATGCTCGCGCCTTCGACTCCAGCTCCAAACTCTCATGTTTTTTCATGAGAGCCTAAAGCTCTTGCTGCACCTCGCCGACCTGAGCCCCAAGTCTGTCTCGCTCGGTGCGCTCCGCGGCCATTTTCTTTTCGGCCTCAGACAGCGCCTGCTTAAGGGTCGCCACCTCAGTCATAGCCCCTACAATAAGCAGTACAATCCTGTTACTCTTTTTAGAATCAAGCCTTTTTATAGGCACTTTTTCTGTAAGGTATTTCTTACCTTCTTCCTCCTCGAGCCACCGCTTGGCAAGGCCGAGCTCTTGCTCAGTCCGCTCGAGGTCCTGCTTCAGGACACCCACCTCCGCAGTCAGTGCGGCGGTGGATAGCAGCGAAGCCTGCATACGCATATTGACTCTTTTTTTAGACTCCTGCGAAATTTAATAGATCCTCTATTCGGCTTTTCTTTCCGAACGCCAAACAGAGCATCAGGGGCTACTGTCTATGCGGTAATATTTTTACATATTTTTACTTACCTCGAAGCCCGTTAGAAGGCTAGCGCAAGCTTCAGTCAGTCTGCTCTTGGCGGACTGAACCTTCAGGATCACCATACTCATAATAGTACGGTGCCCCTCGTCGATGGAGGCGTCGTCAAGCACCTCCAGCAGATTGTCCGGCACCTCCAGTTGGACGGAGGCCGCCGGCTCAGAAGGCTTGCTCCTCTTGGAAGGAGTTCACCTACCGCGGTCCGGAACTGATTCCGGCGCGGTGTCCGGCACAAAGCTGGACTTAGAGCCCTGGGGAGCCTTATCCCCTTCACTCCTGGAGTCCGGGAGGTTGCCTTGCAGCTCCTCCGGGACCACCTCCTCCTGCCCCGGGGCTTGTTTCGACGCCACTTCGGCGTCGTCTGCAGTGCGGGGGGAGACAGCAGGCGGAACTGAGTTCACGTCCGATGAGTCCAGGGAGCCGCCCGACGATTTGTCGAATTCGGCCCGGGGCGGACTGCATAATTACATTCGACATTAGGGAAAGCTGTGCAACAAAGGAACATCATGAGTTACTCTGATATCCGAACTTACGATTTCGCCGGACGCTTGGCCCGGTTTGGCCACTCCTCTTTGCCCTCTTCGGCGTTGGGGGCGTAGTCCGACGGAGGGGTCTTCCTTTTCCTAGACCCCCGGCCTCCCCCGTTGGGGCGGCCTTCCTCTTCTCTCCTCCCTCCGCTGGGGGGGGGGGAGAGTTTTCTTCTTCCTCCTCCTCGTTTTCACGGGAGGAGGGTGTCTCGGACTCGTCAGATGACGAGTCCGACACCACCATGTTGCGGGCACTCTTTCGAGTCCCCGTGGTCTTCTTCTTCTTGGCCTTCTTCTCCGGCACCACATAAGGCGCCGGAACCAGCAGCTTCACTAGTGGAGCTGGGGCTGGGTCTTCGGGCAGCGGAGCTGGACAGTTAATCGGTCCGGATATCGCCCGCCAAGCCTGTCAAAGGTAAGGGAGTTTAGATCCCGCATAGAGTCAAACTATGAAAAAAGCTTAACATCCTGTAAAAGGTGTAGATGGCTTACCTCGCTAGCGTGACGCTGCGAGCTGTATCCGCGGTCCTCAGAAGCGGATGCAGGAGCCTCGGCGCCCTTGAATAGCATCTTCCAGGCATCTTCGTAAGTCATGTCGAAGAGCCTGCTGAGGGTTTGATGCAGCGCCAGGTCGAACTCCCACAGATTAAAATCCCGTTGTTGGCACGGGAGGATCCGGCGGACGAGCATAACCTGGATTACATTAACAAGCCGGATTGGCTTGTTCACCAGGGACTGGATGCATGTTTGCAATCCGGTCACCTCTTTTTCGTCACCCCACGACAGGCCCGTCTCTTTCCAGGACATAAGCCGCGTGGGGGGTCTGGATCGGAACTCGGGGGCTGCGGTCCATTTCGGATCGCGCGGCTCGGTGATATAAAACCACCCGGATTGCCATCCCTTTAGGGTCTCCACGAAAGAGCCCTCGAACCATAGGACGTTGGCCATCTTGCCCGCCATGGCGCCTCCGCACTCCGCCTGGCTACCGCGCACCACCTTGGGCTTGACGTTGAAAGTCTTGATCTAGAGGCCGAAATGAGGGCGGACGCGGAGAAAAGCCTCGCACACGATGATAAACGCCGAGATGTTGAGGATGAAGTTTGGAGCCAGATCGTGGAAATCCAGGCCGTAGTAGAACATGAGCCCCCGGACAAATGGGTGGAGTGGAAAACCCAGTCCGCGGAGGAAGTGGGGGAGAAATACTACCCTCTCATGGGGCCTTGGGGTGGGGAGAAGCTGCCCCTTTTTGGGAAGCCGGTGCACGATGTCCTTGGACAGGTATCCGGCCTTCCTTAGCTTCTTGACTTGGCCCTCCGTGGCGGAGGAGACCATCGACTTGCCTCCCGCTCCGGACATTGCTGGAGAAGGTTGAGGTGGGAAGTGCGGGCTTGGGCGCTGGAGCTCGGGTGCGTAGGAGATGGATAGGCAAAGGAGGAAGAAGGCGTAGGTAAAAAGGTGGATCCTTGTCCCCTTATATGGGCGGATGCGGTTGTGCGTCCCCACCTACCTAGTAAAACTCGTTTGCCTCCCAAGCGCCATGATAAGTGGCGCGGTTGGGTTACCCACGTCCGTATTGATGAGAATCCCGTAAAAGGGGGGTACACGATCTCTTCTTTGACAAGACGTGCCAAGGAAACCGCCTCGCAAAACATGCTGAGGTGGAAAAGTGAAAACGATTCAAGTAAAGGACTTGGCTGTAGTGTGATGACGCACTGCGGAATACATCAGCAGATTTGATTTGTGTTAATATTATTCTCTCTATGGCAATATGTGGATGCTTATTTTGCAGAGCCGGACACTACTCTTGGTGTTCACAATCCTCTATGAAGGACTTGGAGGAGGAACCCGCCTTGCAATGCCGAAGACAATTTGCGCGCCGGACTCGTCGTCATTGAAGCCTGGTTCAGGGGCTACTGAGGGAGTCCTGGATTAGGGGGTGTTCGGGTAGCCGGACTATACCTTCAGCCGGACTCCTGGACTATGAAGATACAAGATTGAAGACTTCGTCCCGTGTTCGGATGGGACTTTCCTTGGCGTGGAAGGCAAGCTTGGCGATGCGGATATTCAAGATCTCCTACCATCGTAACCGACTCTATGTAACCCTAACCCTATCCGGTGTCTATATAAACCTGAGGGTTGTAGTCCGTAGGCAATCAACTCCATATACAACAATCATACCATAGGCTAGCTTCTAGGGTTTAGCCTCCTTGATCTCGTGGTAGATCTACTCTTGTACTACCCATATCATCAATATTAATCAAGCAGGACGTAGGGTTTTACCTCCATCAAGAGGGCCCGTACCTGGGTAAAACCTCGTGTTCCCTGCCTCCTGTTACCATCCGGCCTAGACGCACAGTTCGGGACCCCCTACCCGAGATCCGCCGGTTTTGACACCGACAGCCATAGTGGGCCTGTTGGAAATATGCCCTAGAGGCAATAATAAAAGTGTTATTATTATATTTCTTTGTTCATGATAATAGTCTTTTATTCATGCTATAACTATATTATCCGGAAATCGTAATACACGTGTGAATACATAGACCACAATATGTCCCTAGTGAGCCTCTAGTTGACTAGCTCGTTGTGATCAACAGATAGTCATGGTTTCCTGGCTATGGACATTGGATGTCGTTGATAACGGGATCACATCATTAGGAGAATGATGTGATGGACAAGACCCAATCCTAAGCATAGCACAAAGGTCGGTTAGTTCGTTTGCTAGAGCTTTTCTAATGTCAAGTATCTCTTCCTTAGACCATGAGATCGTGTAACTCCCGGATACCGTAGGAGTGCTTTGGGTGCACCAAACGTCACAACGTAACTGGGTGACTATAAAGGTGCACTACAGGTATCTCCGAAAGTGTCTATTGGGTTGACACGGATCGAGACTGGGATTTGTCACTCTGTATGACGGAGAGGTATCTCTGGGCCCACTCGGTAATGCATCATCATAATGAGCTCAAGGTGACCAAGTGTTTGGTCACGGGATCATGCATTACGGTACGAGTAAAGTGACTTGCCGGTAACGAGACTGAACGAGGTATTGGGATACCGACGATCGAGTCTCGGGCATGTAACGTACCGATTGACAAAGGGAATTGCATACGGGGTTTGATCGAATCCTCGACATCGTGGTTCATCCAATGACAACATCGAGGAGCATGTGGGAGACAACATGGGTATCCAGATCCCGCTGTTGGTTATTGACCTGAGGTCGTCTCGGTCATGTCTGCATGTCTCCCGAACCTGTAGGGTCTACACACTTAAGGTTCGGTGACGCTAGGGTTATCAGGAAGACAAGTATGTGATTACCGAATGTTGTTCGGAGTCCCGGATGAGATCCCGGATGTCACGAGGAGTTCCAGAATAGTCAGGAGGTAAAGATTTATATATGGAAAGTGGTTAAACGGACACCGGAAAGTTTCGGTGGCATACCGGTATTGTACCGGGGCCACCGGAAGGGTTCCGGAGGTCCACCGGGTGGGGCCACCCCTCCCGGGGGGGCCACATGGGCTGTGTGGGAGAGGGAGCCAGCCCCTAGTGGGCTGGGTGCGCCTCCCCACCTAGGCCCATGCGGCTAGGGCAAGGGGAGGGGAAACCCTAAAGGGGGCGCCCCTAGCTTGGGGGGCAAGCCACCCTTTTCCCTCTCCCTTTGGCCGCCGCCCCCTCTAGGGTTCCCCTAGAGGGCCGGCCCCCTTGCCCCTCTCCTCCTATATATAGAGGGGTGAGGGGAGGGCAGCACCACCACAAGCCAAGGCGCAGCCCCTCCCCTCCCCAACACCTCTCCTCCTCCGTACGTGCTTGGCGAAGCCCTGTCGGAGTACTTCTGCACCAACTACACCACGCCGTCGTGCTGCCGTTGGAGCTGCCTTCCTCAACCTCTCCTTCCTCCTTGCTGGATCAAGACGGAGGAGACGTCGTCCGTCCCGTACGTGTGTTGAACGCGGGGGTGCTGTCCGTTCAGCACTTGGTCATCGGTGATCCGAATCACGGCGAGTATGACTCCCTCATCACCATCCCCTTGAAAGCTTCCGCACTCGATCTACAAGTGGTATGTAGATGCAAACTCACTCCCTTGACTCGTTGCTTAGATGAACTCATAGATGGATCTTGGTGAAACCGTAGGAAAAAATTTAATTTTCTGCAACGTTCCCCAACAGTGGCATCATGAGCTAGGTCTATGCGTAGTTCTCTTTGCACGAGTAGAACACAATTTTGTTGTGGGTGTAGATCTTGTCAACTTGCTTGCCGCTACTAGTCTTATCTTGCTTTAGCGGTATTGTGGGATGAAGCGGCCCGGACCAACCTTACACGTACGCTTACGTGAGACCGGTTCCACCGACTGACATGCACTAGTTGCATAAGGTGGCTGGCGGGTGTCTGTCTCTCCCACTTTAGTTGGAGCGGATTTGATGAAAAGGGTCCTTATGAAGGGTAAATAGAAGTTGACAAGATCACGTTGTGGTTATTCATAGGTAAGAAAATGTTCTTGCTAGAACCCAATTGCAGCCACGTAAAAGATGCAACAACAATTAGAGGACGTCTAACTTGTTTTTGCAGCGATTGTTCAAGTGATGTGATATGGCCAGAAGTTGTGATGAATGATGAATTGTGATGTATGAGATCATGTTCTTGTAATAGGATTCACGACTTGCATGTCGATGAGTATGACAACCGGCAGGAGCCATAGGAGTTGTCTTTATTTTTGTATGACCTGCGTGTCATTGAAGAACGCCATGTAAACTACTTTACTTTATTGCTAAAACGCGTTAGCCATAGAAGTAGAAGTAGTCGTTGGCGTGACAACTTCATGAAGACACAATGATGGAGATCATGGTGTCAAGCCGGTGACAAGATGATCATGGAGCCCCGAAGATGGAGATCAATGGAGCTATATGACATTGGCCATATCATGTCACAACTATATAATTGCATGTGATGTTTATTATGTTTATCCATCTTGTTTACTTAGGACGACGGTAGTAAATAAGATGATCCCTTATAACAATTTCAAGAAAGTGTTCCCCCTAACTGTGCACCGTTGCTAAAGTTCGTCGTTTCGAAGCACCACGTGATGATCGGGTGTGATAGATCCTTATGTTCACATACAACGGGTGTAAGACAGTTTTACACATGCAAAAACACTTAGGGTTAACTTGACGAGCCTAGCATGTACAGACATGGCCTCGGAACACGGAGACCGAAAGGTCGAACACGAGTCATATGGAAGATACGATCAACATGAGAATGTTCACCGACGATGACTAGTCTGTCTCACGTGATGATCGGACATGGCCTAGTCGACTTGGATCGTGTAACACTTAGATGACTAGAGGGATGTCTAATCTGAGTGGGAGTTCATTCAATAATTTGATTAGATGAACTTAATTATCATGAACTTAGTCTAAAACCTTTTGCAAATATGTCTTGTAGATCAAATGGCCAACGCTCATGTCAACTTGAACTTCAACGCATTCCTAGAGAAAACCAAGCTGAAAGATGATGGCAGCAACTATACGGACTGGGTCCGGAACCTGAGGATCATCCTCATAGCTGCCAGGAAACAATATGTCCTAGAAGGACCGCTAGGTGACGCTCCCGTCCCAGAGAACCAAGACATTATGAATTCTTGGCAGTCTCGTGCTGATGATTACTCCCTCGTTCAGTGCGGCATGCTTTACATCTTAGAACCGGGGCTCCAAAAGCGTTTTGAGCATCACGGAGCATATGAGATGTTCGAAGAGCTGAAACTAGTTTTCCAAGCTCACGCCCGGGTCGAGAGATATGACATCTCTGACAAGTTCTATAGTTGTAAGATGGAGGAAAATAGTTCTGTCAGTGAGCACATACTCAAGATGTCTGGGTTGCACAACCGTATGACCCAGCTGAATATTAACCTCCCTGATGAGGCAGTCATTGACAGAATCCTTCAGTCGCTCCCACCAAGCTACAAGAGCTTTGTGATGAACTACAATATGCAGGGGATGGTAAAGACCATTCCTGAAGTATTTTCTATGCTGAAGTCAGCAGAGGTTGAAATCAAGAAAGAACATCAAGTGTTGATGGTCAATAAGACCACTAAGTTCAAGAAGGGCAAGGGTAAGAAGAACTTCAAGAAGGACGGCAAGGAGGTTGCCGCGCCCGGTAAGCCAGTTGCCGGGAAGAAGTCAAAGAATGGACCCAAGCCTGAGACTGAGTGCTTTTATTGCAAGGGGAAGGGTCACTGGAAGCGGAACTGCCCCAAATACTTAGCGGATAAGAAGGCCGGCAACACTAAAGGTATATTTGATATACATGTAATAGATGTGTACCTCACTAGTACTCGTAGTAACTCCTGGGTATTTGATACCGGTGCCGTTGCTCATATTTGTAACTCACAGCAGGGGCTGCGGAATAAGCGGAGACTGGCGAAGGACGAGGTGACGATGCGCGTCGGGAATGGTTCCAGAGTCGATGTGATCGCCGTCGGCACGCTACCTCTACATTTACCCACGGGATTAGTTTTGAACCTTAATAATTGTTATTTAGTGCCAAGTTTGAGCATGAACATTGTATCTGGATCTCGTTTAATACGAGATGGCTACTCATTTAAGTCTGAGAATAATGGTTGTTTGATTTGTATGAGAGATATGTTTTATGGTCATGCTCCGATGGTCAATGGTTTATTCTTAATGAATCTCGAGCGTAATACTACACATATTCATAACGTGAATACCAAAAGATGTAAAGTTGATAACGATAGTCCCACATACTTGTGGCACTGCCGCCTTGGTCACATTGGTGTCAAGCGCATGAAGAAGCTCCATGCTGATGGACTTTTAGAGTCTCTCGATTATGAATCATTTGACACATGCGAACCATGCCTCATGGGCAAAATGACCAAGACTCCGTTCTCTGGAACAATGGAGCGAGCAACCAACTTGTTGGAAATCTTACATACCGATGTGTGCAGTCCAATGAGTGTTGAGGCTCGCGGAGGATATCGTTATGTTCTCACTCTCACTGATGACTTGAGTAGATATGGGTATGTCTACTTAATGAAACACAAGTCTGAGACCTTTGAAAAGTTCAAGGAATTTCAGAATGAGGTAGAGAATCAACGTGACCGAAAGATAAAATTCCTACGATCAGATCGTGGAGGAGAATACTTAAGTCATGAATTTGGTACACACTTAAGGAAATGTGGAATCATTTCACAACTCACGCCGCCTGGAACACCTCAGCGTAACGGTGTGTCCGAACGTCGTAATCACACTCTATTAGATATGGTGCGGTCTATGATGTCTCTTACCGATTTACCACTATCATTTTGGGGATACGCTCTAGAGACAGCTACATTCACTTTAAATAGGGCACCATCTAAATCCGTTGAGACGACACCGTATGAATTATGGTTTGGGAAGAAACCTAAGCTGTCGTTTCTAAAAGTTTGGGGATGCGATGCTTATGTCAAGAAACTTCAACCTGAAAAGCTCGAACCCAAGTCGGAAAAATGCGTCTTCATAGGATACCCTAAGGAAACCATTGGGTATACCTTCTACTTAAGATCCGAGGGCAAGATCTTTGTTGCCAAGAACGGATCCTTTCTGGAAAAAGAGTTTCTCTCGAAAGAAGTAAGTGGGAGGAAAGTAGAACTCGATGAAGTACTACCTCTTGAACCGGAGAGTAGTGCAGCACAGGAAAATGTTCCTGTGATGCCTACGCCAACTGAAGAGGAAAATAATGATGATCAAGGTACTTCAGATCAAGTTGCTACTGAACTTCGTAGGTCCACTAGGACACGTTCCGCACCAGAGTGGTACGGCAACCCTGTCCTGGAAATCATGTTGTTAGACAACGATGAACCTTCAAACTATGAAGAAGCGATGGCGGGCCCAGATTCCAACAAATGGCTTGGAGCCATGAAATCCGAGATAGAATCCATGTATGAAAACAAAGTATGGACTTTGACTGACTTGCCCGATGATCAGCGAGCGATAGAAAACAAATGGATCTTTAAAAAGAAGACGGACGCGGATGGTAATGTTACCATCTATAAAGCTCGACTTGTCGCTAAGGGTTATCGGCAAGTTCAAGGGATTGACTACGATGAGACTTTCTCTCCCGTAGCGAATCTTAAGTCCGTCCGAATCATGTTAGCAATTGCCGCATACTATGATTATGAGATATGGCAGATGGACGTCAAAACGGCATTCCTTAATGGTTATCTTAAGGAAAAACTGTATATGATGCAGCCGGAAGGTTTTGTCGATCCTAAGAACGCTAACAAAGTATGCAAGCTCCAGCGATCCATTTATGGGCTGGTGCAAGCATCTCGGAGTTGGAACATTCGCTTTGATGAGATGATCAAAGCGTTTGGGTTTATGCAGACTTATGGAGAAGCCTGCGTTTACAAGAAAGTGAGTGGGAGCTCTGTAGCATTTCTCATATTATATGTAGATGACATACTCCTGATGGGAAATGATATAGAATTCTTGGACAGCATTAAGGCCTACTTGAATAAGTGTTTTTCAATGAAGGACCTTGGAGAAGCTGCTTATATATTAGGCATCAAGATCTATAGAAATAGATCGAGACGCCTCATAGGTCTTTCACAAAGCACATACCTTGATAAGATTTTGAAGAAGTTCAAAATGGATCAGTCCAAGAAAGGGTTCTTGCCTGTATTGCAAGGTGTGAGATTGAGCTCGGCTCAATGCCCGACCACGGCAAAAGATATAGAAGAGATGAGTGTCATCCCCTATGCTTCAGCCATAGGATCTATTATGTATGCCATGCTGTGTACCAGACCTGATGTAAACCTTGCCGTAAGGTTGGTAGGAAGGTACCAAAGTAATCCCGGCAAGGAACACTGGACAGCGGTCAAGAATATCCTGAAGTACCTGAAAAGGACAAAGGACATGTTTCTCGTTTATGGAGGTGACGAAGAGCTCGTCGTAAAGGGTTACGTCGATGCTAGCTTCGACACAGATCTGGATGACTCTAAGTCACAAACCGGATACGTGTATATGTTGAATGGTGGAGCAGTAAGCTGGTGCAGCTGCAAGCAGAGCATCGTGGCGGGATCTACATGTGAAGCGGAGTACATGGCAGCCTCGGAGGCAGCGCATGAAGCTATTTGGGTGAAGGAGTTCATCACCGACCTAGGAGTCATACCCAATGCGTCGAGGCCGATCAAACTCTTCTGTGACAACACTGGAGCTATTGCCCTTGCCAAGGAGCCCAGGTTTCACAAGAAGACCAGGCACATCAAGCGTCGTTTCAACTCCATCCGTGAAAATGTTCAAGATGGAGACATAGAAATTTGCAAAGTACATACGGATCTGAATGTCGCAGATCCGTTGACTAAACCTCTCTCGTGAGCAAAACATGATCAGCACCAGAACTCTATGGGTGTTCGATTCATCACAATGTAACTAGATTATTGACTCTAGTGCAAGTGGGAGACTGTTGGAAATATGCCCTAGAGGCAATAATAAAAGTGTTATTATTATATTTCTTTGTTCATGATAATAGTCTTTTATTCATGCTATAACTGTATTATCCGGAAATCGTAATACACGTGTGAATACATAGACAACAATATGTCCCTAGTGAGCCTCTAGTTGACTAGCTCGTTGTGATCAACAGATAGTCATGGTTTCCTGGCTATGGACATTGGATGTCGTTGATAACGGGATCACATCATTAGGAGAATGATGTGATGGACAAGACCCAATCCTAAGCATAGCACAAAGGTCGGTTAGTTCGTTTGCTAGAGCTTTTCTAATGTCAAGTATCTCTTCCTTAGACCATGAGATCGTGTAACTCGCGGATACCGTAGGAGTGCTTTGGGTGCACCAAACGTCACAACGTAACTGGGTGACTATAAAGGTGCACTACAGGTATCTCCGAAAGTGTCTATTGGGTTGACACGGATCGAGACTGGGATTTGTCACTTCGTATGACGGAGAGGTATCTCTGGGCCCACTCGGTAATGCATCATCATAATGAGCTCAAGGTGACCAAGTGTTTGGTCACGGGATCATGCATTACGGTACGAGTAAAGTGACTTGCCGGTAACGAGACTGAACGAGGTATTGGGATACCGACGATCGAGTCTCGGGCATGTAACGTACCGATTGACAAAGGGAATTGCATACGGGGTTTGATCGAATCCTCGACATCGTGGTTCATCCGATGACAACATCGAGGAGCATGTGGGAGCCAACATGGGTATCCAGATCCCGCTGTTGGTTATTGACCTGAGGTCGTCTCGGTCATGTCTGCATGTCTCCCGAACCCGAAGGGTCTACACACTTAAGGTTCGGTGACGCTAGGGTTATCAGGAAGACAAGTATGTGATTACCGAATGTTGTTCGGAGTCCCGGATGAGATCCCGGACGTCACGAGGAGTTCCGGAATGGTCCGGAGGTAAAGATTTATATATGGAAAGTGGTTAAACGGACACCGGAAAGTTTCGGTGGCATACCGGTATTGTACCGGGGCCACCAGAAGGGTTCCGGAGGTCCACCGGGTGGGGCCACCCCTCCCGGGGGGGGGGGGCACATGGGCTGTGTGGGAGAGGGAGCCAGCCCCTAGTGGTCTGGGCACGCCTCCCCACCTAGGCCCATGCGGCTAGGGCAAGGGGAGGGGAAACCCAAAAGGGGGCGCCCCCTGGCTTGGGGGGCAAGCCACCCTTTTCCCTCTCCCTTTGGCCGCCGCCCCCCTCTAGGGTTTCCCCTAGAGGGCCGGCCCCCTTGCCCCTCTCCTCCTATATATAGAGGGGTGAGGGGAGGGCAGCACCACCACAAGCCAAGGCGCAGCCCCTCCCCTCCCCAACACCTCTCCTCCTCCGTACGTGCTTGGCGAAGCCCTATCGGAGTACTTCTGCACCAACTACACCACGCCGTCGTGCTGCCGTTGGAGCTGCCTTCCTCAACCTCTCCTTCCTCCTTGCTGGATCAAGACGGAGGAGACGTCGTCCGTCCCGTACGTGTGTTGAACGCGGAGGTGCTGTCCGTTCAGCACTTGGTCATCGGTGATCCGAATCACGACGAGTACGACTCCCTCATCACCATCCACTTGAAAGCTTCCGCACTCGATCTACAAGTGGTATGTAGATGCAAACTCACTCCCTTGACTCGTTGCTTAGATGAACTCATAGATGGATCTTGGTGAAACCGTAGGAAAAATTTTAATTTTCTGCAACGTTCCCCAACAGGGCCTTAGTGGAGAAGAGGAGAGGGGGCTAGGGCAGGGCCGCGCGCCCCTCCCCCTCTAGTCCGAATAGGACAAGGAGAGGGGGCGGCGCCCCCCCCCCCTTTCCTTCCTCTCTCCCTCCTCTTTCCCCCCTTCTCCTAATCCAACAAGGAAGGGAGGGAGTCCTACTCCCTCTCCTGGCCGGCCGCACCTCCCCCCTCGCTCCCTTATATACGGGGGCATGGGGCACCCTAGAGACAAAACAATTGATTTGATCTTTTAGCCGTGTGCGGTGCCCCCCTCCACCATAGTCCACCTCCATAATACTGTAGCGGTGCTTAGGCGAAGCCCTGCGTCGGTAGAACATCATCATCGTCACCACGCCGTCGTGCTGACGAAACTCTCCCTCAACACTCGGCTGGATCGGAGTTTGAGGGACGTCATCGGGCTGAACATGTGCTGAACTCGGAGGTGCCGTATGTTCGGTACTTGATCGGTCGGATCGTGAAGACGTACGACTACATCAACCACGTTGTGCTATGCTTCCGCTTTCAGTCTACGAGGGTACGTGGACAACACTCTCCCCTCTCGTTGCTATGCATCACCATGATCTTGGGTGTGTGTAGGATTTTTTTTGAAATAACTATGTTCCCCAACACCAGGGGGTGGGCACGCCCTGGACCCTCGTGGCCAGGTGCTTGCTCCCCCTGATGATTTCTCAGTGCCAGATATTCTCAAATATTCCAGAAAAAATCATATTTAAATTTCAGGGCATTTGGAGAACTTTTATTTTCGGGGTATTTTTTATTGCATGGATAATTCAGGAAATAGACAGAATATACTATTTTTGCTTTATTTAATATGAATAACATAAAGTAAAAAGAGGGTACAGAGAGTTGTGTCTTCTAACTTCATCCATCTCATGCTCATCAAAAGGAATCCACTAACTAGGCTGATCAAGTCTTATTAACAAACTCATTCCGAATAACATGGAGAAATTTCGAATAACACTATGTTACCTCAAGGGGGATATGCATGTCCCCAACAATAAGAATATCATTTTTCTTCTTGACAGTAGGAAGAGGAAATTCAAAACCTCCAATAGTAATATTGGAATTTTTCCAATAGAATTGATACTGTGGACTTGAGATTGTTTCCTCGGAAAGTGTACCGTATGCTCATTACCATTAACATGAAAAGTGACATTGCCTTTGGTGCGATCAATAACAGCCCCTGCAGTATTCAAAAAGGGTCTTCCAAGAATAATAGACATACTATCGTCCTCGGGAATATCAAGAATAACAAAGTCCGTTAAGATAGTAACATTTGCAACCACAACAGGCACATCCTCACAAATACCGACAGGTATAGCACTTGATTTGTCATCCATTTGCAGAGCTATTTCAGTAGGTGTCAACTTATTCAAATCAAGTCTACGATATAAAGAGAGAGGCATAACACTAACACCGGCTCCAAGATCACATAAAGCAGTTTTAACATAGTTTCTTTTAATGGAGCATGGTATAGTTGGTACTCCTGGATCTCCGAGTTTCTTTGGTATTCCACCCTTAAAAGTATAATTAGCAAGCATGGTGGAAATTTCAACTTCCGATATCTTTCTCTTATTTTTAACAATATCCTTCATGTATTTAGCATAAGGATTCATTTTAAGCATATCAGTCAAACGCATATGCAAAAAGATAGGTCTAATCATTTTAGCAAAGCGCTCAAAATCCTCATCATCCTTTTTCTTGGATGGTTTAGGAGGAAAAGGCATGGGTTTTTGAACCCATGGTTCTCTTTCTTTACCATGCTTCCTAGCAACAAAATCTCTCTTATCATAACATTGATTCTTTGATTGTGGGTTATCAAGATCAACAGCAGGTTCAATCTCTACTTCATTATCATTGCTAGGTTGAGCATCAACATGAACATTATCACTAGATTCATGTTCATTACCAGGTTGTGTTTCAGCATCAGAAATAGAAATATCATTGGGATTCTTAGGTGTGTCAACAACAGGTTCACTAGAAGCATGCAAAGTCCTATCATTTTTCTTTCTCTTCCTTTTAGAAGTACTAGGTGCGTCTACATTAGTTCTCTGAGAATCTGGCTCAATTCTCTTAGGATGGCCCTCAGGATACAAAGGTTCCTGAGTCATTTTACCACCTCTAGTCACAACTCTAACAGTATTATAATATTTCTTACTATTTAATTCATTGAGCAAATCATTCTGAGCTTTAAGTACTTGTTCTACTTGAGTGGTAACCATAGAAGCATATTTACTAATAAGTTTAAGTTCACCTTTAACACTAGCCATATAATCACTCAAGTGTTCAATCATATAAGCATTATGTTTCAATTGTCTGCCAACATAAGCATTAAAATCTTCTTGCTTAACCATAAAGTTATCAAATTCATCCAAACATTGGCTAGCAAACTTAGTAGGAGGGATCCCAGCTTTATCATATCTATAGAGAGAATTTACCTTTACTACCTGTGTCGGGTTATCAATACCATGTATTTCTTCAATAGGTGGCAAATTAAGACCATGCATTTCTTCAACAGGAGGTAAATTCTTAACATCTTCAACTTTAATACCCTTTTCTTTCATAGATTTCTTTGCCTCTTGCATATCTTCAGGACTTAGAAGTAGAATACCCCTTTTCTTCGGAATTGGCTTAGGAGTTGGTTCAGGAAGTGTCCAATTATTTTCATTAGTCAGCATATTATTCAATAGAATTTTAGCTTGATCAATAGTTCTTTCCGTGAAAACACAACCAGCACAACTATCCAGGTAATCTCTGGAAGCATCGGTTAGTCCATTATAAAAGATATCAAGTATTTCATTTTTCTTGAGAGGATGATCAGGCAAAGCATTAAGTAATTGGAGATGCCTCCCCCAAGCTTGTGGGAGACTCTCTTCTTCAATTTGCACAAAATTATATATTTCCCTTAAAGCAGCTTGTTTCTTATGAGCAGGGAAATACTGAGCAGAGAAGTAATAAATCATATCCTGGGGACTACACACACAACCAGGATCAAGAGAATTAAACCTTATCTTAGCATCACCCTTTATTGAGAAAGAAAATAACTTAAGGATATAATAGTAGCGAGTTTTCTCATCATTAGTGAACAGGGTAGCTAAATCATTTAATTTAGTAAGATGTGCCACAATAGTTTCGGATTCATAGCCATAAAAAGGATCAGATTCAACCAAAGTAATTATCTCAGGATCAACAGAGAAATCATAATCCTTATCAGTAATAAAGATAGGTGAAGTAGCATAAGCAGGATCATATTTCATTCTAGCATTCAGAGATTTTTGTTTCACCTTAGCTAATAATTTCTTAAGATCACTTCTATCATTGCAGGCAAGAAAGTCTCTAGCAGTTTCTTCATCCATAATATAACCCTCAGGAACAACATGCAATTCATATCTAGAGGGAGAATCTTCATCATCACTTTCATCAATATTATCAGTTTCAATAATTTCATTCTCTCTAACCCTAGCAAGTTGTTCATCAAGAAATTCACCTAGTGGCACAATAGTATCAAGCATAGAAGTAGTTTCATCATAAGTATCATGCATAGCAGAAGTGGCATCATCAATAACATGCGACATATCAGAATTGATAGCAGTAGCAGGTTTAAGTGTCGCAAGCTTACTTGAGGGAGTCCTGGATTAGGGGGTGTCCGGATGGCCGGACTATACCTTCGGCCGGACTCTTGGACTATGAAGATACAAGATTGAAGACTTCGTCTCATGTCCGGAAGGGACTTTCCTTGGCCTGGAAGGCAAGCTTGGCGATACGGATATGTAGATCTCCTACCATTGTAACCGACTCTGTGTAACCCTAGCCCTCTCTAGTGTCTATATAAACCGGAGAGTTTAGTCCGTAGGACGAACAACAATCATACCATAGGCTAGCTTCTATGGTTTAGCCTCTCTGATCTCGTGGTAGATATACTCTTGTACTACCCATATCATCAATATTAATCAAGTAGGACGTAGGGTTTTACCTCCATCAAGAGGGCCCGAACCTGGGTAAAACATCGTGTCCCCTGCCTCCTGTTACCATCCGGCCTAGACGCACAGTTCGGGACCCCCTACCCGAGATCCGCCGGTTTTGACACCGACATTGGTGCTTTCATTGAGAGTTCCTCTGTGTCGTCACTTTTAGGCCCAATGGCTTCTCCGATCATCAACAGCGATGTGATCCAGGGTGAGACTTTTCTCCCCGGACAGATCTTCGTATTCGGCGGCTTTGCACTGCGGGCCAATTCGCTTGGTCATCTGGAGCAGATCGAAATCTACGCCCCTGGCCATCAGGTCAGATTTGGAAGTTTGAACTACACGGCCGACATCTGCGGAGACTTGATCTTCGACGGATTCGAGCCACAGCCGAGCGCGCCACACTATCATGATGGGCATGATTTTGCTCTGCCGCCGAACAGTGACTTGGAGGCCGCACCTATGTCCGCTCTGACCCCTAGCTCGGAGCCGATCACACCAACCGAGGATGGGTGGTTAGACACCGCCTCGGGGGCTGCAATCTCTATGGCGATCGAGCCAAACACCAGCCCTATTCTCTGCGAAGCTCGTGACTCCAAGGAGTCGGACTCCTCTCCAGACTCTGAGCCCTCCGCGCCCCGACCGATCGAACCCGATTGGGCGCCGATCATGGAGTTCACCGCCGCGGACATCTTTCAGCACTCGTCCTTCGGTGATATTTTGAATTCACTAAAGTTTCTCTCTTTGTCAGGAGAGTCCTGGCCGGACTATGGTCAGCAAGGTTGGGATGCGGATGATGAAGAAATTCAAAGCCCACCCACCACCCACTTCGTAGCCACTGTCGATGATTTAACCGACATGCTCGACTTTGACTTCGAAGACATCGACGGTATGGACGCCGATGCAGGAGACGATCAAGAACCAGCGCCTATAGGGCACTGGAAAGCCACCTCGTCATATGATATATGCATGGTGGACATCCCAAAAGAAGGCAATGGCGATGGAACAACGGAGGATGACCCCTCCAAGAAGCAGCCTAAGCGCCGGCGTCAGCGGCGCCGCTCTAAATCCCGCCAAAACAAAAACGGTGATTCCGGCACGGGAGATAATAACACCCCGAACAGTGCCGAAGACAACCACCTCCAGCAAGATTCAGTACAGGAGGATAGAGAAGCCAGCCCTCATGAGAGAGCGGCAGACAGAGAGGTCGAGGACGATACTTATATGCCTCCCTCCGAAGACGAGGCAAGCCTCGACGACGATGAATTTGTTGTGCCAGAGGATCCCATCGAACAAGAGAGTTTCAAACGCAGGCTTATGGCCACGGCGAGCAGCCTCAAGAAAAAAACAGCAACAGCTTAGAGCTGATCAAGATGCTAGCCAACAGATGGACTGAAGTCCTTGTGGCCGAAGAGTATGAACTCGAACGCCCCTCCAAGAGCTACCCAAAGCGCAGGTTGCTACCCCAATTAGAGGAGGAAGCACCTAAACCTACATCACCGGCGCATGATGCGGCCGACCGGCCACCCCATGGCCGCGACAGAGAGGCCTCTCGGCCCTCCACTCAAGCCGCACCCCGATGCCATCAAAAACTACCAAGGCATGGGAAAATGCGCCAGACCTGCGAGACATATTGGAGGACAAGGCAAGGCAAACAAGATTGATCTACGGATCACGGGGGCGCCCCACGGCACGAGGCGGTACTCGTCATGTCGGATACAGTAAATCCGGCCGGGCCGAACACAGTAGACAAAGCTCGTTTGAGCTGCGTCGTGATATAGCCCAATACAGAGGCGCCGCACACCCACTATGCTTCACAGATGAAGTAATGGATCATCAAGTCCCCAAGGGTTTCAAACCCGTGAACATCGAATCATACGATGGCACAACAGATCATGCGGTATGGATCGAAGACTATCTCCTTCATATCCACATGGCCCACGGTGATGACCTACACGCCATCAAATACCTCCCACTCAAGCTTAAAGGACCAGCTCAGCATTGGCTTAACAGCTTGCCAGCAGAATCAATTGGTTGTTGGGAGGACCTGGAAGCCGCATTCCTCGACAATTTCCAAGGCACTTATGTGTGACCACCAGACGCCGATGACCTAAGCCACATAATTCAGCAGCCAGAGGAATTGGCCAGACAATTCTGGACACAGTTCCTAACCAAGAAAAATCAAATTGTCGACTGTCCGGACGCAGAGGCCCTAGCAGCCTTCAAGCATAACATCCGTGATGAGTGGCTTGCACGGCACCTAGGACAGGAAAAGCCAAAATCTATGGCAGCCCTCACGACACTTATGACCCACTTTTGCACGGGAGAAGACAGCTGGCTAGCTCGCAGCGATAACATGACCAAGAGCCCTGGTAATTCGAATACCAAGGACAGTAGTGGCAGGTCACGTCGCAACAAGCAAAATCGCCACATTAACGGCAACAACGCTGAGGATACGACAGTTAATGCTGGATTCAGAGGCTCTAAACCCGGTCAGCGGAAAAAGCAATTCAAAAGAAATACTCCGGGCCCGTCCAGTTTGGACCGAATACTCAACCGCTCATGCCAGATACATGGCACCCCCGAAAAACCAGCCAATCACACCAACAGGGATTGTTGGGTGTTCAAGTAGGCAGGAAAGTTAAATGCCAAAAGCAGAGACAAGGGGATGCATAGCGATGACGAGGAGGAGCCCCGGTCGGCGAACAACAGTGGACAGAAAGGTTTTCCCCCACAAGTGTGGACGGTGAACATGATATACGCAACCCACGTCCCCAAGAGGGAGCGAAAGTGTGTGCTAAGGGACGTATACGCGATGGAGCCAGTCGCCCCAAAGTTCAACCCATGGTCTTCCTGCCCGATCACTTTTGATCGAAGGGACCACCCCACTATCATCCGTCATGGCGGATTCGCCGCATTGGTTCTAGACCCAATTATTGATGGATTTCACCTCACTAGAGTCCTTATGGACGGCGGCAGCAGCCTGAACCTGCTTTATCAGGATACAGTGCGAAAAATGGGTATCGATCCCTCGAGGATTAAGCCCACCAGAACGACCTTTAAAGGCGTCATACCAGGTGTAGAAGCCAACTGTACAGGCTCAGTTACACTTGAAGTGGTCTTCGGATCTCCGGATAATTTCCGAAGCGAGGAGTTAATCTTCGACATAGTCCAGTTCTGCGGTGGCTATCACGCACTGCTCGGGCGAACCGCATTTGCCAAGTTCAATGCGGTGCCGCACTACGCATACCTCAAGCTCAAGATGCCAGGCCCTTGAGGTGTCATCACGATCAATGGAAACACCGAACACTCTCTCCGAACGGAGGAGCATACGGCGGCTATCGCAACGGAAGTACAAAGCAGCCTCTCAAGGCAATTCTCTAGTCCGGCCATTAAACATCTGGACACTGTCAAGCGCACCCGGAGTAACCTACACCAAGACCACCCGGCACGTTCAGAGCAAGCGTAGCAATGCGGCCCCAACCCCAGCCCTCGCGAACTTGCGAAACTAGTGCTGCGCATACATAACTACGCTCTGGAAATACCATGTGCACAGGGGGAGGGGCACCATCACGGCACGCTCGAAACGCGGCTTAAACTGCACTAGGGGCTGCCGATTTCTTAATTTTCTCTTATTTTCAGGACTCCATTCTTCGAAAGGCTTGTCCGGCAGTACAATTGCCGCACAAACGATACAACCAGGGAAGCAGAAAGCTACGCCGCACTACGGAACTCTAAGGTGGTCTCTCTAACGAGCAGTATACCTATTTCGCATAACATTCCGCAGCTCGCCCCTGGAAAGGACATATTTGATAGTCCCATCTTTTGCTTATTGCACTATTTTGTATCGTTCTGCTTTGATCGCAGCTTTTTTAAATAAACAATGCATAGCTTCCATCTATTATTGCATTACCTTTTTTACGAATATATGTTCATTAATGACATGTTGCACCCGTACACTTTGGTACGGCCAATACGCTAGGGGCTTAAGTACCCCACAATACGGTGTGAGAAGTCCGAACTCTTTCACAAGTGCGGCACCCCGAACTTATAGCATTATATGCATCAACTCCGAATCATGTCTTGGGTCAATAGTTGGGTTTGCCCGGCTCCTATGTTTTGTTACCTTACGTTCCGTTATATCGGCTAAGGTAGCACTAGGAGAACTACTGCGATTGTGCCCCAGTTGAGCTGGGCTAAGCACCTCAGTAGAGAAAGCTAAAACTGACTGTCATGATGAGGCGAGAGCTGGTCGTTGTTCGAGAGGTTTTCGAGTCCCTAAAGACTTATGCCGCTTAGAGCGAGGAGTCGGCTTTGTCCGGCCTAGGCGTGGATAGCGCCCCGAACTCGGTCTTTCAAACACTAGGGGCTTCGCCGAAATTTAAAATTATAGAATTCTATGGCTAAGTGAGAGTGTTCAAGCATTATAGTCTGATTGCCTTGTTCGTTGTGTTGAGCGCCTCCCTCGAAGGACCCAAGAATGGGAAAAAGAGCGCTCATGTTTATCCCGAACACCCCAGCACTCGTGCCATGGGGGCAGAAGCCGACGACTCGCCATCTCTCAAATTTGATAAACGGTCGCACAGAAGGTAATATTTTCAATTCAAAAAGCATTGCTTAGCGCACATGAACAAGTTTTCAGCGCACAGGACAAAACGAGCGAGTTTACTGAAAAAATTACATCCATGGAACATTCATCCGCCACAAGGCGGGCACCCTTCAGAACGCCCTCATAATACATCTTGGGCTTGCGATGCTCCTTTCCCGGCGGTGGCCCGTCCTTCACAAGCTTCTCAGCATCCATCTTGCCCCAGTGCACCTTCACACGGGCAAGCGCCCTACGGGAACCCTCGATGTATATGGAGCGCTTGATGACTTCGAGCCTTGGACAGGCCTCCACCAGCCGCCTCACCAGCCCGAAGTAGCTCTCAGGCATGGCCTCTCCAGGCCACAGCCGGACTATGAGGCCCTTCATGGCCTGTTCGGCCACCTTATGGAGCTCGACCAACTGTTTCAGCTGGTCGCTTGACAGCACCGGGTGTTCGGCCTCAGCATAGTGAGACCAGAACACCTTCTCCATCGAGCTTCCCTCCTCGGCTCGGTAGAAGGCGGCGGCATCCGACACGCTACGGGGCAAGTCTGCGAATGCTCCTGGAGAGCTCCGGATTCGGGTAAGTGAAAAGTAATTCACTTTTACGTGCTTGCTTTGCATAAAGAATGCCTTACCCGCCGCTATCTTTTTTATTGCCTCAACCTCCTGGAGGGCCTTCTGGGCTTCGGCCTTGGCAGACTTGGCATCTTCAATGGCCGCCACAAGCTCAGACTCTCGCGTCTTCGAGTCAAGCTCCAAACTCTCATGTTTTTTCATGAGAGACTGGAGCTCTTGCCGCACCCCGCCAACCTGCGTCTCATGCTTCTCCCGCTCGGTGCGCTCTGTGGCCGCCCTCTTTTCGGCCTCGGACAGCGCTTGCTTAAGGGTCGCCACCTCAGTTGTGGCCCCTACAATAGCCGTGTTAATCCTGTCACTTTTTGCAATTGCACCTTTCACATATTTCAATAAGGTATTTCTTACCTTCCTTCTCCTCGAGCTGCTGCTTGGCTAGGCCGAGCTCTTGCTCGGACCGCTCGAGGTTCTGCTTCAGCGTATCCACCTCCGCAGTCAGTGCGGCGGAGGCCAGCAGCGAAGCCTGCATACGCATATTGACTTGATTATGTTAGACTCCTGTGAATGTTATTAGATCCTCTATTCAGCTTTTCTTTCCGAACACCGAACAGAGAATCAGGGGCTACTGTCTATGCGGTAATATTTTTACATATTCTTTACTTACCTCAAAGCCTGTTAGAAGGCTGGCACAGGCTTCAGTCAGTCCGCTCTTGACAGACTGAACCTTCTGGATCACCACACTCATAATAGTGCGGTGCTCCTCGTCGATGGAGGCGCCGTTAAGCGTCTCCAGCAAATTGTCCAGTGCCTCCGGTTGGACGGAGGTCACCGGCTCGGTAGGCTTGCTCCTCTTGGAAGGAGGCTGCCTACCGGAGTTCGGAACCATTGAAGGTTCCAGCGCGGTGTCCGGCTCAAAGCCGGACTTGGAGCCCTTGGGGGTTCTATTCCCTTTACGCCTGGAGTACGGGAGGTTGCCTTGTGGCGCCTCCACGACCACCTCCTCCTGGCTTGGAACCTGTTGGAACGCCACCTCGGCACCGTCCGTAGGGTGGGGGGAGGAAGCCGTCGGAAGCGAATTCACATCCGACGAGTCCAGGGAGCCGCTCGACGACTCGTCGAGCCCGCCCTTGGGCGGACTGCACAATCATGTTCGACGTAAGGAAAAGCTGTGCAATGGGGGAATACTATGAATCACTCCGGTATCCGGATACTTACGATTTCTCCAGGGGCTTGGCCCTGTGCGGCCACTCCTCTTCGCCGTCGTCGGTGTTGGTGGAGTAGTCCGGAGGAGGGGTCTTCCCCCTCTTGGACCCTTCGGCCTCCCGGTTGGGGCGGCCTTCCTTTTCTTCCCTCCCCCCACTGGGGGGAGAGGTCTCTTCTTTGTCCTCCTCGTCTTCATGGGAGGAGTGCGCCTTGGAGTCATCGGATGATGAACCCGACACCTCCTGGCGCCGGGCACTCTTTCGAGTCCCCGTGGCTTTCTTCTTGGCCTTCTTCTCCGGCACCACGTAGGGTGCCGGAACCAGCAGCTTCGCCAAGCGAGCGTCTGCTGGGCCTTCGGGCAAAGGAGCCGGACAGTTGATCTGTCCGGATGTCTCCTATCAATCCTGTCAAAGGTAAGGGAGCTTAGATCCCGCATGGAGTCAAACTATGAAAAACTAATACCCTGTAAAAGGTGAAAACAGCTTACCGCACGAGCGTGACGCTGCGTGCTGAATCCACGATCCTTGGTAGCGGATGCAGGGGCCTCGGCGCCCTTGAAAAGCACCTTCCAGGCATCTTCGTACATCGTGTTGAAGAGCCTGCTCAGAGTTCGGTGCCGCACCGGGTCGAACTCCCACAGGTTGAGAGCCTATTGTCGACACGAGAGGATCCGGCGGATGAGCATAACCTGGACTACGTTGACAAGTTTGAGATTCCTGTCCACCAGGGTTTGGACGCATGTTTGGAGTTCGGCAAGCTCTCCTTTTTTACCCCACGACAGGCCCGTCTCTTTCCAGGAGGCGAGCCGCGTAGGGGGTCCGGATCAGAACTCGGGGGCTGCGACCCATTCAGGGTTGCGCGACTCGGTGATGTAAAACCACCCCGACTGCCACCCCTATAGGGATTCCACGAAGGAGCCCTCGAACCATAGGACGTTGGGCATATTGCCCACCATGGCGCCTCCGCACTCCGCTTGGGTGCCGCACACCACCTTTGGCTTGACATTGGAAGTCTTGAGCCATAGGCCGAAATGGGGGCGGATGCGGAAGAAAGCCTCGCAGACGATGATAAACGCCGAGATGTTGAGGATAAAGTTCGGGGCCAGATCTTGGAAATCCAGGCCATAGTAGAACATGAGCCCCCAGACAAATGGGTGGAGAGGGAAGCCCAGTCCATAGAGGAAATGTGGGAGGAACACCACCCTCTCATGAGGCCTAGGGGTGGGGATGAGCTGCCCCTCTTCGGGAAGCCGGTGCGCAATGTCGTTAGACAAGTATCCGACCTTCCTCAGTCTTTTGATGTGTCCCTCCATGACGGAGGAGACCATCCACTTGCCTCCCACTCCAGACATGGCTGGAGAAGGTTGAGGTGGGGTGTGCGCACTTGGGCGCTGGAGCTCGAGTGCACGGAAATGGATAGGCAAAGGAGGAAGAAGGCGTGGATTAAAAGGTGGATCCTTATCCCCTTATATGGGCGGACGCGACTATGCGCCCCCACCAGCCTGGTAAAACTCGCTTATCTCCCAAGCGCCATAGTCAATGGCGCGGTTGGGTTACCTACACCCATATTGATGAGAATCCCGGAATAAGGGGACACGATCTCTGCTTTAACAAGACGTGCCAAGGAAACCGCCTCGCTAAACACGCTAAGGTGGGACAATAAAACAATTTGAATAAAGACTTGGCCATGGTGTGATGTCACGCTACAGAATACGTCAGCAGATTAGATTTGTGTAAATATTATTCTCTCTATCGCAATATGTGGAAACTTATTTTGCAGAGCCGGACACTACCTTTGTGTTCAAAATCTTCTATGAAGTACTTGGAGGAGGAACCAACCTTGCAATGCCGAAGACAATCTGCATGCCGGACTCGTCATCATTGAAGCCTGGTTCAGGGGCTACTGAGGGAGTCCTGGATTAGGGGGTGTCCGGATGGCCGGCCTATACCTTCGGCCGGACTCCTGGACTATGAAGATACAAGATTGAAGACTTCGTCCCGTGTCCGGAAGGGACTTTCCTTGGCGTGGAAGGCAAGCTTGGCGATACGGATATGTAGATCTCCTACCATTGTAACCGACTCTGTGTAACCCTAGCCCTCTCCAATGTCTATATAAACCAGAGAGTTTTACTCCATAGGACGAACAACAATCATACCATAGGCTAGCTTCTAGGGTTTGGCCTCTCTGATCTCGTGGTAGATCTACTCTTGTACTACCCATATCATCAATATTAATCAAGAAGGACGTAGGGTTTTACCTCCATCAAGAGGGCCCGAACCTGGGTAAAACATCGTGTCCCCTGCCTCCTGTTACCATCCGGCCTAGATGCACAGTTCGGGACCCCCTACCCGAGATCCGCCGGTTTTGACACCGACATTACTCAAAACAGAAGGTGAATCAAGTGCAGAGCAAGATGGCAGTTCCTTACCTCCCCTCATAGTTGAGGGAAAAATCTTGGTTCTTTGATCTTTCAAGTTCTTCATAGTGATAAGCAGATATAAATCCCAAGTGACTTAAAGAATAGAGCTATGCTCCCCGGCAACGACGCCAGAAAATAGTCTTGATAACCCACAAGTATAGGGGATCACAACAGTTTTCGAGGGTAGAGTATTCAACCCAAATTAATTGATTCGACACAAGGGGAGCCAACGAATATTCTCAAGTATTAGCAGCTGAGTTGTCAATTCAACCACACCTGGATAACTTAATATCTGCAGGAAAGTATTTAGTAGCACAATAATATGATAGTAGCTATTGTTGGGTTTCATAGTAATTTCAAAATTTTCCTACGCTCACGCAAGATCATGGTGATGCATAGCAACGAGAGGGGAGAGTATGATCTATGTACCCTTGTAGATCGACAACGGAAGCGTTTGGTTGATGTAGTCGTACGTCTCCACGGCCCGACCGATCAAGCACCGAAACTACGGCACCTCCGAGTTCTAGCACACGTTCAGCTCGATGACGATCCCCGGACTCCGATCCAGAAAAGTGTTGGGGAAGTGTTCCGTCAGCACGACGGCGTGGTGACGATCTTGATGTACTACTGCGGCAGGGCTTCGCCTAAGCACCGCTACAATATTATCGAGGACTATGGTGGAAGGGGGCACCGCACACGGCTAAGAATATGATCACGTGGATCAACTTGTCTTTCTCTGGGTGCCCCTGCATCCGTATATAAAGGTTCAAGGGAGGGGGGCCGGCCGGCCAAGGTGTGGCGCGCCAGGAGGAGTCCTACTCCCTCTGGGAGTAGGATCCCCCCCCAATCCTAGTTGGAATAGGATTCGCGGAGGGGGGAAAGAGAGAGAGAGAAGGAGGGGGGCGCCGGCCCCCTCTCTCCTTGTCCTATTCGGACTAGGGGTGGAGGGGCGCGCGGCCCAGCCCTGGCTGCCTCTTCTCTTCTTCCACTAAGGCCCACTAAGGCCTATATACCTCCCGGGGGGTTCTCGTAACCTCCCGGTACTCCGGTAAAATCCCGATTTCACCCGGAACACTTCCGATATCCAAACATTGGCTTCCAATATATCAATCTTTATGTCTCGACCATTTCGAGACTCCTTGTCATGTCCGTGATCACATCCGGGACTCTGAACAACCTTCAGTACATCAAAATGCATAAACTCATAATATAACTGTCATCGTAACCTTAAGCGTGCGGACCCTACGGGTTCGAGAACAATGTAGACATGACTGAGACACGTCTCTGGTCAATAACCAATAGCGGAACCTGGATGCTCATATTGGCTCCTACATATTCTACGAAGAACTTTTATCGGTCAGACCGCATAACAACATACGTTGTTCCCTTTGTCATCGGTATGTTACTTGCCCGAGATTTGATCGTCGGTATCCCATACCTAGTTCAATCTCGTTACTGGCAAGTCTCTTTACTCGTTCCATAATAAATCATCTCACAACTAACTCATTAGTTGCAATGCTTGCAAGGCTTATGTGATGTGCATTACCGAGAGGGCCCAGAGATACCTCTCCGACAATCGGAGTGACAAATCCTAATCTCGAAATACGCCAACCCAACATGTACCTTTGGAGACACCTGTAGAGAACCTTTATAATCACCCAGTTACGTTGTGACGTTTGGTAGCACACCAAGTGTTCCTCCGGCAAACGGGAGTTGCATAATCTCATAGTCATAGGAACATGTATAAGTCATGAAGAAAGCAATAGCAACATACTAAACGATCGGGTGCTAAGCTAATGGAATGGGTCATGTCAATCAGATCATTCAACTAATGATGTGATCCTGTTAATCAAATGACAACTCTTTGTCCATGGTTAGGAAACATAACCATCTTTGATTAACAAGCTAGTCTAGTAGAGGCATACTAGTGACACTCTGTTTGTCTATGTATTCACACATGTATTATGTTTCCGGTTAATACAATTCTAGCATGAATAATAAACTTTTATCATGATATAAGGAAATAAATAATAACTTTATTATTGCCTCTAGGGCATATTTCCTTCAGTCTCCCACTTGCACTAGAGTCAATAATCTAGATCACATCACCATGTGATTAACATCGATAGTTCACATCATCATGTGATTAACACCCATAGTTCACATCGCCATGTGACCAACACCCAAAGGGTTTACTAGATTCAGTAATCTAGTTCACATCGCTATGTGATTAACACCCAAAGAGTACTAAGGTGTGATCATGTTTTGCTTGTGAGAGAATTTTAGTCAACGGGTCTGCCATATTCAGATCCGTATGTATTTTGCAAATATCTATGTCAACAATGCTCTGCACGGAGCTACTCTAGCTAATTGCTCCCACTTTCAATATGTATCCAGATTAAGACTTAAAGTCATCTAGATCAGTGTCAAAACTTGCATCGATGTAACTCTTTACGACGAACCTTTTGTCACCTCCATAATCGAGAAACATATCCTTGTTCCACTAAGGATAATTTTGACTGCTGTCCAGTGATCTACTCCTAGATCACTATTGTACTCTCTTGCCAAAATCAGTGTAGGGTATACAGTAGATCTGGTACACAGCATGGCATACTTTATAGAACCTATGACCAAGGCATAGGGAATGATATTCATTCTCTTTCTATCTTCTGCCGTGGTCGGGCTTTGAGTCTTACTCAATTTCACACCTTGTAACATAGGCAAGAAACTCTTTCTTTGTCTGTTCCATTTCGAACTACTTCAAAATCTTGTCAAGGTATGTATTTATTGAAAAACCTTATCAAGCGTCTTGATCTATCTCTATAGATCTTGGTGCTCAATATGTAAGCAACTTCACCGAGGTCTTTCTTTGAAAAACTCCTTTCAAACACTCCTTTATGCTTTGCAGAATAATTCTACATTATTTCTGATCAACAATATGTCATTCACATATACTTATCAGAAATGCTATAGTGCTCCCACTCACTTTCTTGTAAATACAGGCTTCACCGCAAGTCTGTATAAAACTATATGCTTTGATCAACTTATCAAAGCGTATATTCCAACTCCGAGATGCTTACACCAGTCCATAGATGGATCGCTGGAGTTTGCATATTTTGTTAACACCTTTAGGATTGACAAAAACTTTTGGTTGCATCATATACAATTCTTCTTTAAGAAATCCATTAAGGATTGCAGTTTTGTTATCCATTTGCCAGATTTCATAAAATGCGGCAATTGCTAACATGATTCGGACAGATTTAAGCATAGATACGAGTGAAAAACTCTCATCGTAGTCAACACCTTGAACTTGTCGAAAACCTTTTGCGAAAATTCTAGCTTTGTAGATAGTAACACTACTATCAGCGTCCGTCTTCCTCTTGAACATCCATTTATTCTAAATTGCTTGCCGATCATCGGGCAAGTCAACCAAAGTCCATACTTTGTTCTCATACATGGATCCCATCTCAGATTTCATGGCCTCAAGCCATTTTGCGGAATCTGGGCTTATCATCGCTTCCTCATAGTTCGCAAGTTCGTCATGGTCTAGTAACATGACTTACAGAACAGGATTATAGTACCACTCTGGTGCGGATCTCACTCTGGTTTACCTGCGAGATTCGGTAGTAACTTGATCTGAGGTTACATTATCATCATCATTAGCTTCCTCACTAATTGGTGTAGTAGTCACAGGAACAGATTTCTGTGATGGACTACTTTCCAATAAGGGAGAAGGTACAATTACCTTATCAAGTTTTTTTTACTTTCCTCCCACTCACTTCTTTCGAGAGAAACTCCTTCTCTGGAAAGGATCCATTCTTAGCAACGAATGTCTTGCCTTCGGATCTGTGATAGAAGGTGTACCCAATAGTCTCCTTTGGGTATCCTATGAAGACATATTTCTCCGATTTGGGTTTGAGCTTATCAGGATGAAACTTTTTCATATAAGCATCACAATCCCAAACTTTAAGAAACGACAACTTTGGTTTCTTGCCAAACCACAATTCAGATTGTGTCGTCTCAACGGACTTAGATGGTGCCCTTTTAAACGTGAATGCAGTTGTCTTTAATGCATAACCCCAAAACGATAGTGGTAGATCGGTAAGAGACATCATAGGTCGCACCATATCTAATAAAGTACGGTTATGACGTTCGGACACACAATTATGCTGTGGTGTTCCAGGTGGCGTGAGTAGTGAAACTATTTCACATTGTTTTAACTGAAGACCAAACTCATAACTCAAATACTCTTCTCCACGATTAGATCGTAGAGACTTTATTTTCTTGTTACGATGATTTTCCACTTCATCTGAAATTCTTTGAACTTTTCAAATGTTTCAGACTTATGTTTCATCAAGTAGATATACTCATATCTGCTCAAATCATCTGTGAAGATCAGAAAATAATGATACCTGTCGCGAGTCTCAATATTCATCGGACCACATACATCAGTATGTATGATTTCCAACAAATTTGTTGCTCGCTGTATTGTTCCGGAGAACGGAGTCTTAGTCATCTTGCCCATGAGGCATGGTTCGCAAGCATCAACTGATTCATAATCAAGTGATTCCAAAAGCCCATCAGCATGGAATTTCTTCATGCGCTTTACACCAATATGACCTAAACAGCAGTGCCACAAATAAGTTGCACTATCATTATTAACTTTGCATCTTTTGGTTTCAATATTATGATTATGTGTATTACTACGATCGAGATCCAACAAACTATTTTCATTGGGTGTGTAACCATATAAGGTTTTATTCATGTAAAGAGAACAACAATTTATTCTCTTACTTAAATGAATAACCGTATTGCAATAAACATGATCAAATCATATTCATGCTCAACGCAAACACCAAATAACACTTATTTAGGTTCAACACTAATCCCAAAAGTATAGGGAGTGTGCGATGATGATCATATCAATCTTGGAACCACTTCCAACACACATCGTCACTTCACACTTAACTAGTCTCTGTTTATCCTGCAACTCCCATTTCGAGTTACTAATCTTAGCAACTGAACTAGTATCTATTACTGAGGGGTTGCTATAAACACTAGTAAAGTACACATCAATAACATGTATATCAAATATACTTATGTTCACTTTGCCATCCTTCTTATCCGCCAATCACTTGGGGTAGTTCTGCTTCCAGTGACCAGTCCCTTTGCAGTAGAAGCACTTAGTCTCAGGCTTAGGATCAGACTTGGGCTTCTTCACTTGAGCAGCAACTTGCTTGCCGTTCTTCTTGAAGTTCCCCTTCTTCCCTTTGCCCTTTTCTTGAAACTAGTGGTCTTGTCAACCATCAACACTTGATGTTTTTCTTGATTTCTACCTTCGTTGATTTCAGCATCACGAAGAGCTTGGGAGTTGTTTCCGTTATCCCTTGCATATTATAGTTCATCATGAAGTTCTACTAACTTGGTGATGGTGACTAGAGAATTCTGTCAATCACTATCTTATCTGGAAGATTAACTCCCACTTGATTCAAGCGATTGTAGTACCCAGACAATCTGAGCACATGCTCACTAGTTGAGCGATTCTCCTCCATCTTTTAGCTATAGAACTTGTTGGAGACTTCATATATCTCAACTCGGGTATTTGCTTGAAATAGTAACTTCAACTCCTGGAACATCTCATATGGTCCATGACGTTCAAAACGTCTTTGAAGTCCCGATTCTAATCCATTTAAGTATGGTGCACTAAACTATCAAGTAGTCATCATATTGAGCTAGCCAAACGTTCATAATGTCTGCATCTGCTCCTGCAATAGGTCTGTCACCTAGCGGTGCATCAAGGACATAATTCTTCTGTGCATCAATGAGGACAAACCTCAGATCACGGATCCAATCCGCATCATTGCTACTAACATCTTTCAACACAATTTTCTCTAGGAACATATCAAAATAAACATAGGGAAGCAACAACGTGAGCTATTGATCTATAACATAATTTGCAAAATACTACCAGGACTAAGTTCATGATAAATTTAAGTTCACTTTAATCATATTACTTAAGAACTCCCACTTAGATAGACATCCCTCTAATCCTCTAAGTGATTACGTGATCCAAATGAACTAAACCATGTCCGATCATCACGTGAGATGGAGTAGTTTCATTGGTGAACATCGCTATGTTGATCATATCTACTATATGATTCACGCTCGACCTTTCGGTCTCCGTGTTCCGAGGCCATATCTGTATATGCTTGGCTCGTCAAGTATAACCTGAGTATTCCGCGTGTGCAACTGTTTTGCACCCGTTGTATTTGAACGTAGAGCCTATCACACCCGATCATCACGTGGTGTGTCAGCACGAAGAACTTTCGCAACGGTGCATACTCAGGGAGAACACTTCTTGATAATTTAGTGAGAGATCATCTTATAATGCTATCGTCAATCAAAGCAAGATAAGATGCATAAAAGATAAACATCACATGCAATCAATATGAGTGATATGATATGGCCATCATCATCTTGTGCTTGTGATCTCCATCTCCGAAGCACCGTCATGATCACCATCGTCACCGGCGCGACACCTTGATCTCCATCGTAGCATCGTTGTCGTCTCGCCAATCTTATGCTTCCACGACTATCGCTACCGCTTAGTGATAAAGTAAAGCATTACAGCGCGATTGCATTGCATACAATAAAGCGACAACCATATGGCTCCTGCCAGTTGCCGATAACTCGGTTACAAAACATGATCATCTCATACAATAAAATTTAGCATCATGTCTTGACCATATCACATCACAACATGCCCTGCAAAAACAAGTTAGACGTCCTCTACTTTGTTGTTGCATGTTTTACGTGGCTGCTACGGGCTTAAGCAAGAACCAATCTTACCTACGCATCAAAAACCACAACGATAGTTTGTCAAGTTGGTGTTGTTTTAACCTTCGTAAGGACCGGGCGTAGCCACACTCAGTTCAACTAAAGTTGGAGAAACTGTCACCCGCAAGCCACCTATGTGCAAAGCACGTCGGGAGAACCGGTCTCGCGTAAGCGTACGCATAATGTCGGTCCGGGCCGCTTCGTCCAACAATACCGCCGAACCAAAGTATGACATGCTGGTAAGCAGTATGACTTATATCGCCCACAACTCACTTGTGTTCTACTCGTGCATATAACATCAACATATAAAACCTAGGCTCGGATGCCACTGTTGGGTTTCGTAGTAATTTCAAAATTTTCCTATGCTCACGCAAGATCATGGTGATGCATAGCAACGAGAGGGGAGAGTATGATCTACTTACCCTTGTAGATCGACAACGGAAGCGTTTGGTTGATGTAGTCGTACGTCTCGATGGCCCGATTGATCAAGCACCGAAACTACGGCACCTCCGAGTTCTAGCACACGTTCAGCTCGATGACGATCCCCGGACTCCGATCCAGCAAAGTGTCGGGGAAGAGTTCCGTCAGCACGACGGCGTGGTGACGATCTTGATGTACTACTGCAGCAGGGCTTCGCCTAAGCACCGCTACAATATTATCGAGGACTATGGTGGAAGGGGGCACCGCACACGGCTAAGAATATGATCACGTGGATCAACTTGTCTTTCTCTGGGTGCCCCTGCATCCGTATATAAAGGTTCAAGGGAGGGGGGCCGGCCGGCCAAGGTGTGGCGCGCCAGGAGGAGTCCTACTCCCTCTGGGAGTAGGATCCCCCCCCAATCCTAGTTGGAATAGGATTCGCGGAGGGGGGAAAGAGAGAGAGAGAAGG
>NC_041382.1:70878449-70965562 GCF_002162155.2 Triticum dicoccoides | reverse complement strand
AGGAGGGGGCGCCGGCCCCCTCTCTCCTTATACTATTCGGACTAGGGGTGGAGGGGCGCGCGGCCCAGCCCTGGCTACCTCTTCTCTTCTTCCACTAAGGCCCACTAAGGCCCATATACCTCCCGGGGCGTTCTGGTAACCTCTCGGTACTCCGGTAAAATCCCAATTTCACCCGGAACACTTCCGATATCCAAACATAGGCTTCCAATATATCAATCTTTATGTCTCGACCATTTCGAGACTCCTCGTCATGTCCGTGATCACATCCGGGACTCCGAACAACCTTCGGTATATCAAAATGCATAAACTCATAATATAACTATCATCGTAATCTTAAGCGTGCGGACCCTACGGGTTCGAGAACAATGTAGACATGACCGAGACACGTCTCCGGTCAATAACCAATAGCGGAACCTGGATGCTCATATTGGCTCCTACATATTCTACGAAGATCTTTTATCGGTCAGACCGCATAACAACATACGTTGGCCCCTTTGTCATCTGTATGTTACTTGCCCGAGATTCGATCGTCGGTATCCCATACCTAGTTCAATCTCGTTACCGGCAAGTCTCTTTACTCGTTCCGTAATACATCATCTCACAACTAACTCATTAGTTGCAATGCTTGCAAGGCTTATGTGATGTGCATTACCGAGAGGGCCTAGAGATACCTCTCCGACAATCGGAGTGACAAATCCTAATCTCGAAATACGCCAACCCAACATGTACCTTTGGAGACACCTGTAGAGCACCTTTATAATCACCCAGTTACGTTGTGACGTTTGGTAGCACACAAAGTGTTCCTCTGGCATACGGGAGTTGCATAATCTCATAGTCATAGAACATGTATAAGTCATGAAGAAAGCAATAGCAACATACTAAACGATCGGGTGCTAAGCTAATGGAATGGGTCATGTCAATCAGATCATTCAACTAATGATGTGATCCTGTTAATCAAATGACAACTCTTTGTCCATGGTTAGGAAACATAACCATCTTTGATTAACAAGCTAGTCTAGTAGAGGCATACTAGTGACACTCTGTTTGTCTATGTATTCACACATGTATTATGTTTCCGGTTAATACAATTCTAGCATGAATAATAAACTTTTATCATGATATAAGGAAATAAATAATAACTTTATTATTGCCTCTAGGGCATATTTCCTTCAGCGGTAACGATAGAAAAAGTAATATTTTTGGTGTTTTATAGTGATCATAACAATAGCAACGAAAAAGTAAATAAGCGAAGAACAATATATGGAAAGCTCGTAGGCAATGGATCGGTGATAGAGAATTATGTCGGATGCGATCGATCATGTAACAATCATAACCTAGGGTGACACAGAACTAACTCCAGTTCATCAATGTAATGTCGGCATGTATTCCGAATATAGTCATACTTGCTTATGGAAAAGAACTTGCATGACATCTTTTGTCCTACCCTCCCGTGGCAGCGGGGTCCTATTGGAAACGAAGGGATATTAAGGCCTCCTTTTAATAGAGTACCGGACCAAAGCATTAACACATAGTGAATACATTAACTCCTCGAACTACGGTCATCACCGGTAGTGGTCCCAATTATTGTCACTTCAGGGTTAACGGATCATAACACATAATAGGTGACTATAGACTTGCTAGATAGGATCAAGAACTCTCATATATTGATGAAAACATAATATATTCAGATCTGAAATCATGGCACTCGGGCCCTAGTGACAAGCATTAAGCATATCAAAGTCATAGCTACATCAATCTCAGAACATAGTGGATACTAGGGATCAAACCCTAACAAAACTAACTCGATTACATGATAAATCTCATCCAACCCATCACCATCCAACAAGCCTATGATGGAATTACTCACGCACGGCGGTGAGCATCATGAAATTGGTGATGGAGGAAGGTTGATGATGGAATTCCCCTCTCCGGAGCCCCGAACAGACTCCGGATCAGCCCTCCCGAGAGAGTTTAGGGCTTGGCGGCGGCTCCGTATCGTAAAACGTGATGAATCCTTCTCCCTGATTTTTTTCTCCCCAAAAGTGAATATATGGAGTCAAGGTTGAGGTCGGTGGAGCGTCAGGGGGCCCACGAGGCAGGGGTGCGCCTAGGGGGTAGGGCACGCCCCCAACCCTTGTGGACTAGGTGTGGGCCCCCTGACGTGGATCTTTCTTCCAGTATTTTTATATATTCCAAAAATATTTCTCCGTTGATTTTCATGTCATTCCGAGAACTATTATTTCTGCACAAAAATAACACCATGGCAATTCTACTGAAAATAGTGTCAGTCCGGGTTAGTTCCATTCAAATCATGCAAGTTAGAGTCCAAAACAAGGGCAAAAGTGTTTGGAAAAGTAGATACGATGGAGACGTATCAATGCATAGCGACGAGAGGGAAGAGTATCGTCCACGTACCCTCGTAGACCGTAAGCGGAAGCGTTATGAGAACACGGTTGATGTAGTCGAACGTCTTTACGATCCGACCGATCCAAGTACCGAACGCACGGCACCTCCGAGTTCAGCACACGTTCAGCTCGATGACGTCCCACGAACTCCGATCCAGCAGATCTTCACGGGAGAGTTCCGTCAGCACGACGGCGTGATGACGATGATGATGTTGCTACCGGCACAGGGCTTCGCCTAAGCACCGCTACGATATGATCGAGGTGGATTATGGTGGAGGGGGGCACCGCACAAGGCTAAGGGATCAATGATCAACTTGTGTGTTCTAGGGTGCCCCCTGCCCCCGTATATAAAGGAGCAAGGGGGAGGCCGGCCGGCCCCTGTAGGGCACGCCAGGAGGAGGAGTCCTCCTCCTAGTAGGAGTAGGACTCCCCTTTTCTACTCCTACTAGGACGAGGAAAGGAAGGGGGAAGGGGAGAAGGAAGGAGAGGGAGGAAAGGAGGAAAGGGGGACCAGCCCCCTAGTCCAATTCGGTTTGGGCTAGGGGGTTGCGCGCCCTGCCTCCTCTCTTCCACCACTTGGCCCATGAGGCCCATTACTTCTTCCCTGTATTCCTGTAACTCTCCGGTACTCCGAAAAATACCCGAATCACTCGGAACCTTTCTGATGTTCGAATATAGTCGTCCAATATATCGATCTTTATGTCTCGACCATTTCGAGACTCCTCATCATGTCCCCAATCTCATCCGGGACTCCGAACTACCTTCGGTACATCAAATCACATAAACTCATAATATCGATCGTCACCGAATGTTAAGCATGCGGACCCTATGGGTTCGAGAACTATGTAGACATGACCGAGACATGTCTCCGGTCAATAACCAATAGCGGAACCTGGATGTTCATATTGGCTCCTACATATTCTACAAAGATCTTTATAGGTCAAACCGCATAACAACATACGTTGTTCCCTTTGTCATTGGTATGTTACTTGCCCGAGATTCGATCGTCGATATCTCAATACCTAGTTTAATCTCATTACCGGAAAGTCTCTTTACTCATTCCGTAATACATCATCCCGCAACTAACTCATTAGTTGCATTGCTTGCAAGCCTTATAGTGATGTGCGTTACCGAGAGGGCCCAGAGATACCTCTCCGACAATCGGAGTGACAAATCCTAATCTCGATCTATGCCAACTCAACAAGTACCATCGGAGACACCTGTAGAGCACCTTTATAATCACCCAGTTAAGTCGTGACATTTGGTAGCACACACTTCCTCCGGTAATCGGGAGTTGCATAATATCATAGTCATAGGAACATGTATAAGTCATGAAGAAAGCAATAGCAGTAAACTAAAACGATCAAGTGCTAAGCTAATGGAATGGGTCAAGTCAATCACATCATTCTCATAATGATGTGATCCCGTTTATCAAATGACAACTCATGTCTATGGTTAGGAAACATAACCATCTTTGATCAACGAGGTAGTCAAGTAGAGGCACACTAGTGACACTCTATTTGTCTATGTATTCACACATGTACTATGTTTTCGTTTAATACAATTCTAGCATGAATAATAAACATTTATCATGAAATAAGGAAATATATATAACAACTTTATTATTGCCTCTAGGGCATATGTCCTTCAGAAGAAATACGAGGCTATAAGAGATCAAGCATAAAAGAGATCAAAGAAACACAAATACTTTCATTGATATAAAAAGATAGATCTGATCATAAACTCAAATTCATCGATCCCAACAAACACACCACAAAAGAGTTACATCATATGGATCTCCAAGAGACCATTGTATTGAGAATCAAGAGAGAGAGATGAAGCCATCTAGCTACTAACTACGGACCCGAAGGTCTACAAAGAACTACTCACGCATCATCGGAGAGGCACCAATGGAGGTGGTGAACCATTCCGAGATGGTGTCTAGATTGGATCTGGTGGTTGTGGACTCTGCAGCGGCTGGATGAATATTTCGTCGACTCCCCTAGGGTTCTGGAAATATTGGGGTATTTATAAAGCAAAGAGGCGGTCCGGAGGGCACCCGAGGTGGGCACAACCCACCAGGGCACGCCCTGGTGGGTTATGCCTCCCTCAGGGCACCCCCCCAGGCACAGACAGGGCCCGTTGTGTTCCTTTTGGCCCATAAAAATTCTTCGTAAAGTTTCGTGGCATTTGGACTCCGTTTGATATTGATTTTCTGCGATGTAAAAACCATGGAAAAACACCAACTAGCACTTGGCACTATGTCAATAGCTTAGTACCAAAAATGATATAAAATGACTATAAAATGATTATAAAACATCCAAGATTGATAAGATAACAGCATGGAACAATCAAAAATTATAGATGCGTTGGAGACGTATCACCTGGATATCGTCATGATTATTTGAAGTTCTATCAATTACCCAACAGTAGTTTGTTCACCCACCGTTTGCTATTTTTCTCGAGAGAAGCCACTAGTGAAACCTACGGCCCCCAGGTCTCTTTCTCATATATTTGCCTTTGCGATCTACTTTTCCTTTGCATTTATTTTCAGATCTATTGAACCAAAAATATAAAAATACTTTGCTGCACTTTATTTTATTTGTGATCTATTTATTCAGTATATTACAACTTCCTCCCATCCATGCACCAATTTTTGGCGCCGTTACCCGAAAGGGATTGACAGCCCCTTTAACACGTCGGGTTGCGAGTGGTTCTTATTTGTGTGCATGGGTTGTTTACGTTGTGTTGCTTGGTTCTCCTACTGGTTCAATAACCTTGGTTTCATCACTGAGGGAAATACCTACCGTCGTTGTGCTGCATCATCCCTTCCTCTTTGGGGAAATACCGAGGTAGTCCTAGCCGACATCAAAAGGAATTTATGGCGCCCTTGTCGGGGAGGATCTTCAACATACACCAGGTTCCTAATCACAACTCTCATCTCCTCGCAATTTACATTATTTGCCATTTTCCTCTCATTTTCCTCTCCCCCACTTCACAAAAATTTTCCATTTTATTTGCCCTCTTTTTCGTTCACTGTTTTATCGTCAGATCTCCTGTTTGCTTGTGTTGCCATGTGCCTTCTATTTGCTTGCATCTTTTCTTGCTAATAATCTATTGATATGGATCCCCATCCACTTGCTAATATTTTCAAAAGATCCAACTATGATGAACCTATTGCTAGTGAATTGAGTTCACTAGATTATCTTTATGAAGCTTTGCTTGAGATTTATGAATGTGAAAATTGTGATGAAGTGTTAAACGAAGAAATTTATAAAGTGATTCATGATAACTCCTTGAATGAAAAGCATGATTGCAATGATGTTATTATAAATTCTATTAATTTCAATTGTGTTAGTGATACGCAAAACCCCAAGCTTGGGGATTGTAGCGACCAGACCTCAAACAGTCTGATCTCTCTGCTTCAGTGTCATCCCTGGATCAGTAATTCTGACATGCACAATACTTGAAGGATTTATAACAGAGTAACAATCACACACTTATTACATCGAATGTCTCAAAAGAGAACTTATTACAAATAATATGGCTTAAGGCCATCTAATAACGATCACTGAGTATAGAACCACGACCTAAGGATCCTTATTTGTCATCTGAAAAGTCTGCAAAATGAACGTTGCAGTCCGAAAACGGGTCAGCACATGGAATATGCTGGCAATGTAACACATAGAGAGTAGTGAACAGAATAGGCTATACTACATGCATATATGGCTGGTGGAAAGCTCTATGGTTACGGTTTTGCGTAAAGCCAGTTTTCTCTACTGCAAAGGAATAAATTTTATTTAACTATCATGGTGGTTGTTAAACATTGAGAGTGTAGACACCCTCTCAATCCCAATTAAACATCACCAAAACCCAACGAAATTAATTAAAGTCACATGACGAGATTCACATGATAATCCGAGTACTAGATACTCAAGTTGTCCGTAACCCGGGGCACGACTAACCATGATTAGTTTATACACTCTGTAGAGGTTTGCGTACTTTTCCCCACAAGACTTGATCTCCTCCGTTGGGATTCTCGCACTACATGGTGTTTGGGAAACGGATGACCGAGACATAGTTTTTCAGAAGCGCTAGCACCTTACGATCGGGTAGACCGTGACACCTACTTTCCCCTACATCTGCTAGTCTACCACTGTAAGAGTTTGCATGACTTAATCAATTATGCTAGAGCCCATAGTAGCTTGTGGCTGCACACGGAAGTTTCTAGTATGAATAATCTCATGATCCCTTTGAGCCTGGGTGGCGGTCCATAAAGAAAAACAGGCAATCGCTGGAATACCCAGGTGCCTCAATCCACCCAGATGTGTATTAGAGTTGCCACCTTAAGTTAACCATTAATTAAACAATCTCACATCTGTCATGAATACACTCAAACCCAAACCATGTCTACGAGCATAGCATAGCAATATAAGCATAACGTAGAAGTAACTCCCACGGTTTGATAATAAACAGGTGAATATGTACTACCTCATCTACTTCCCAAACCCACAGTTTAATTCAGATCCAAACCATGCAATTGTTTGAGGATTTATCTAATGCAATAAAACTGGGTAGTAAGAGGTATGATCAAAGTGTTACTTGCCTTGCTGATGATCCATGAAACCTAGAGATTCGAAGTAGCAAGCGGTGCACTCCGGGTACTCTATCGCAAACAAACAAGCACACAATAAGCACTCATCTAATGCATAGGTAAAACTCAAATAAAAGAACTAACCAAAAAGTTCAACTTAAGAACTTCGGTTTCCAAAAAGAAACAATTCGAACGAAACAACGAAAGTCAAACGGCGAAAGAAACAGGCTTTGTTTACTAATCTGGACCTAAGTCAAATTTTACAGAAGCAAAAACTTGTTTGAGTTGGTTAAACGGAAAGAGGGTTTCGAGACGAAACTCTAGGTGCTTGAATCGCTAGATTCCGACAAATAAGCGAAAAGTTATACTAAAACGAAAAACAGATCGGAAATCGCGATCAGGAATAATCGCGGAAAATCCGAGAAAAAGAAAAACGGACGAACAGGCTAATGAACGAACGTTCGCTAACTGTGGCTAAAAGACGAAAACCGTTCGTTAAAACGAACGAACGGACGGGCGTTCGCTAAATAAACTAAACCGAAAAAAACCGATCTAAACAATAAAAACAGGTTTAGGGTATTTTAAAAAAAACGAACGAAAACCGTGCTGTTTTCTTGAGGAAACCGGCGGCCGCGGCGGTGGTCAACCTTGGCGGCGGGACGGCGGCGGCGGGGCGGCTCCGGCGTCGGGCGGGGGCTCCGGTGGGCGGCGGGGTCGGCGGCGGAGTGGCTCCGGGCGGCGGCGTCGGTGGCGGCGCTAGGGTTTGGGGCGGCGGGGCGGCTCGGGCTGGGCTACAGGGTGGCCTCCCCGGCTTATAAGGGCCGACCGGGCCAGAGTCCTAGTCGGACACGGCCCGGTTAGGTCGGTTCGTTTTTTTAATAATAATTCCACGCAGAAAAACAAATAAAAGAAATACTAAACCGACTCCAAAAATCCTGAAATAAATTTTCCCCGACTTCTAAAATCAAGCCGGATAAGATGAACATTTATTTGGGGCCTAAGTGCAATTTTGAAAAATGCATTTTTTTCCTAATTCAAATAAAATAGCGAGAAAACTCCGAAATAAAATCTTATTTGATTTTTTATTAAATCCTCAATATTTCTTTATTTTGAGAAAGTCATTTTATTCCCTCTCTCTTATATTTATAATTGAAATAATTAAAGATAAAATAAATAAAATCATATGATCCTATTTTCAAAATTTGAGAAAACCCAAATATGAAAATAACGAAATCCCCAACTCTCTCCATGGGTCCTTGAGTTGTGTAGGATTTCTAGGATCTAGCCAAAATGCAATAAAATATGATATGCAATGATGATCTAATGTATAACATTCCAAATTGAAAATTTGGGATGTTACAAACCTACCCCCCCCTTAAGATGAATCTCGCCCTCGAGATTTGGGTTGGCTAGCAAATAGGTGAGGGTGGTCCTTCCGTAGATCTTCTTCTCGTTCCTAGGTGGCTTCATCCTCGGTATGGTGGCTCCACTGAACTTTGCAAAACTTGACAACCTTGCTGCGGGTGACTCGGCTGGCATACTCGAGAATCTTGATTGGTTTCTCCTTATAAGTCAAATCACTATCCAACTGAATCGCTTCCAGCGGCACTATATCTCTCAGTGGTATATCCGCCATCTCTGCGTGGCACTTCTTCAACTGGGAAATGTGGAACACGTCGTGAACTCCCGACAATCCCTCAGGTAGTTCCAATTTATAGGCAACTTCTCCCATGCGTTCCAAAACTTTGTATGGTCCCACCAAACGTGGCGCTAACTTTCCCTTAACTCCAAAGTGCTTAACTCCTCGAAGTGGAGATACACGAAGATAAACTCTATCCCCGGCTTCGTAAACTGTCTCCTTGTGTTTAGAATCTGCATAGCTCTTCTGCCTGGACTGGGCTGCCTTGAGCCTATCGCGAATCAACTTCACCTTCTGTTCAGACTCCTTAATCAAATCTGGTCCAAATAACTGGCGGTCTCCAACTTCATCCCACGACAATGGTGTTCTGCACCTTCTTCCGTACAAAGGCTTCAAAAGGGGCCATCTTCAAACTAGATTGATAACTATTGTTGTAAGAGAACTCCGCATATGGCAAGTTGTTATCCCAACTAGATCCATCATCTAGCGCACAAGCTCTCAGCATATCCTCCAAAATCTGATTGACTCTCTCGGTCTGTCCATCGGTCTGCGGATGAAAATCTGTACTGAACTCTAGCCTGGTACCCAAAGTTTCATGCAACTGATTCTAGAACTTTGAGATAAACTGGGTTCCTCTATCTGATACAATGCTCCTCGGAACTCCATGCAGACATACAATCCTGGTCATGTATATCTTTGCCAACTTAGCACTGGTGTAAGTGGTCTTCACTGGGATGAAATGAGCTACCTTCGTCAAGCGATCGACTATAACCCATATCGAGTCATAGCCTGAATGGGTCCTGGGTAATCCCGTGATAAAATCCATGCCTAGCTTATCCCACTTCAATTCGGGTATCGGCAATGGCTGTAGCAATCCCGCTGGCTTCTGATGCTCTGCCTTCACTCTCTAACATACATCACAGACTGCTACATACGCCGCAATATCCTTCTTCATTCCGGTCCACCAGAAAGTGTCTTTCAAATCCAAATACATCTTGGTGTTTCCTGGGTGAATTGAGTACGGTGAAACATGGGCCTCTTGCAAAATTAACTTCCTGATCTCCGGGTCATTAGGCACATAAATGCGGTCCTCAAACAATAAGGTATCGTGTTCATCCTCACGAAATCCTTTAACTTTTCCCTTGCACACCTTCTCCTTTATGGTGGCAATTTCCTTGTCGGTCTTCTAAGCTTCTCTGATCTTATCCATCAGAGTAGACTGAATCTCTAATGCTGCTACATAGCCTCTCGGAACTATCTCCAAACATAGCTCATGAAGATCCTCGGCTAATTCTTTTGGTAACTCTCTGGTCATTAGTGTGTTGGCATGGCTCTTGCGGCTCAATGCGTCAGCTACTATGTTAGCGTTTCCGGGATGATAATGCAATCTCATATCATAATCCTCGATGAGCTCCAACCATCTCCTTTGCTTGAGATTCAACTCCTTCTGCGTGAAGATGTACTTCAAACTCTTATGATCCGTGTACACCTCACAATGGTTTCCGATGAGAAAATGTCTCCATGTCTTCAAAGTGTGCACTACGGCTGCTAACTCCAAGTCGTGAGTAGCATAATTCAACTCATGGGGCTTAAGCTGTCGTGAGGCATATGAAACAACTCTACCCTCCTGCATAAGCACTGCTCCAAGTCCTTGACGTGAAGCGTCGCAATATACCTCATAATCCTTGCGTTGATCTGGCAGAATCAACACTGGTGAGGTAACCAAACATTTCTTCAACTCCTGGAAACTGGCCTCACATTCCTTAGTCCATTTGAACTTGGTATCCTTCTTCAACAACTCTGTCATAGGTTTTGCAATCTTCGAGAAATTTTCAATGAATCTCCGGTAGTATCCTGCGAGTCCAAGAAAACTCCGGATCTCTCCAACTGTTGTTGGGGCTTCCCAATTTGTCACAGTGACAACCTTGGTGGGATCTACTGCTATTCCTTCTCCGGATATAACATGTCCGAGGAATCCAACTTCCTTCAACCAAAACTCACATTTGCTGAATTTGGCGTATAACTGATGTTCTCTTAGCTTAGCAAGTACCAAACGCAAATGTTCTTTGTCAGGACCCCAATTCTAAGTCACACTGATCTAGCCTATAACACCTCATATCACTTTGCGGCCTCACGCACGGTATTCCCACGGGTGTCGCCTTACCATGGCCCAGGACCGTTTGCGCCTTTTGGCTCACGTATATGATAGTGTTGCTAGCATCCATATGACAGAGAACCCGGGCCGACATGACTAGTCGTGAACCCAAAGTGGCACCAACTTACGGGGACAGGCATACATGAATCAACTTCGAGCATGTCGGTCAGCAGCGTGCGAATCCGGGCTGTAGCACTGGGCTAACAGGACTCCGGCGAACCGGGCTGTAGCAGGCTAGGCAGGACTCCAGATGTCACAGCGTGACATTTCCCCGAAGGGACAAACACATGAACAAAGTGAATCACATGCCCACCAGTCAAGTGTTCCGGAGCAGTAGTGCTAGGCTAGCAGGACTCCGGTGAACCGGGCTGTAGCGGACTACTATGTCTCATGGAAGCACAAGACTACATTTCCCCATAAGAGAGGCTACCAAGGATAAACAACTAGGTTGTCGGATCCCACACATACCAAGCATTTCAATCATACACACAATATGCTCGATATGTGTAATACAACATGGCATGACAACAAGACTCTACGAGTCAAGGTATTTATTCATTAGGCTCTAAGGAGCGAGATATTACAAACATGGGTCTCATGACCCAACATTCAGAGCATACAAGCAACAAGCACATGCAGAAGCTTAACTTGTTTGAGTACAGACAACTACAAATGAAGAAGGCTCAGAAGCCTGACTATCTAGAAGACCCTCCTAAGGGTACAAGATCGTAGCTGAGGTAACAAGCTAAACATCGAAGTCCAAGCGGAACTACTAGCGAGACTGAAGTACCTCTGCAAAACATAAAATAAGCAAACGTGAGAACAAATGTACCCATCAAGACTTACATCAGAACTATCTACATATGCATCGGTATCAACAAAGGGGTGGTGGAGTTAACTGCAGCAAGCCAGCTTTGACTCGGTGGCTAACCTGAACTACGACTGCAAGTAACTCTTTTGAGGTGGCGCACACGAGTCCACAAATTCACCGTACCAATACACCACTATGGATCCTCTCCCGTCTCCCTGCGAGAACGCCATCCATAGCACTCACACTTATCTTGCGCATTTTAGAGTATCCACTTTCACTTGTCTATGAACTATGCAAGGGGTCCAAGTTTCCATATCCGAGCAATCCGGCTATTCAAATAGATAATGATAACCATGCAGGGGTGTACTTCATCACACACGCTCTCGCCACTTACCACCATGTACACGTTGTGTATCTCGGCAACCTTCAAGTGGAAGCCTGGTGAGGGAGTCGGCCACGACCTGACTAACCAACAAGTCTCTAGTCCAGGTTTATTGCCTATTCGGGTTCCATCCGCAAGGAGATCCGGCCGGGGTGTCGCTCACGGCCCCAAACAATGTGAGCAGGGTTCCCAAGCCCACCATCCGGGTGCCACTTGGTACACCGTGCCACTGTGCTTAGTTTGTCCCAAGCCCACCTGTACCGGGTGCCACTTGGTAGACTATAACACTACCTACAAACACCAGAAACTAGTTGCAACTCCTGGACAGAGATCAGGTTGATTAATAAGTCGAGAGGGGCACTTAAGCATTCCAATGCGTGGTAGTAGCTGTTCATGGATCACAAGCAAAGAACTCAGTTCCTAAGGACGCTGCAATGAGACAACCCACCATATACTCCTACATGGCCTCTCACCGCTACCTTTACCAAATCGTGTTCACTCGGTAGGACATGTTCACCATGTTCCAATTCATTCCCGATGAATCAGACTTGACTCAACTCTAATCAGTAGCAGGCATGACAACAAGCATGAATGAGTAGGCACATCAGGGCTCAAACAGTTCCTACTCATGCTAGTGGGTTTCATCTATTTACTGTGGCAATGACAGGTCATGCAGGGGAAAGGGGTTCAACTACCGCAGCATGTAACAGTTGAAACAGTGTTGTCCTAATGCAGTAAAAGAGAGCAGGAGCGAGAGAGTGGGATTGTATCAGAATGAACAAGGGGGTTTTGCTTGCCTGGCACTTTCGAAGATAATATAGTTCTTCATCGGTGTCATCGATCAATCGTCGGAACCACGTCTATCGGGGGGGAACAATCACCGGCAAACACAGAAAGAATACAATCAATGCAATGCAACAATATGTTGCATGATCATGACATGGCAATATGATGTGAGTTGAGCTAATGCAGCTCGCAACGGTTTATATGAAGTTGGTTTGAACCCAAGGTTCAAATTCAAACTCCATGTCAGACATTTCAAATGCCATTAATTCAAATTGTCTTATACAACAACTTTAAGTTGTTCAAACATGCATGAGAATGGTACAGATGGATAGATTAGATTTTTCTGATCATTTTTCATATATAATTTATCTTATTTGGAGTTACGGTTGAATTTCTATGATTTTGCAAAGTTTTGGATATTTTCTGAATTAAACAAATCATTTCTGATTTATTTAAAATCCAGAAAAGCATTTATGACCTCATCACTGCATCACTGTGACGTCATCCAGTCAACAGGACAGGTTCAGGTCAAACCTGACTCTGGGGCCCGCATGTCATAGGCTCTGTACTAATAGAGAGTTACTCTTTTGTTAAACTAAATTAACCAGGGGTTAGTTTAGCGGGTGGGGCCCAGTGTCAGTGGGTGTGGGTTAATTAGAGCCTAAACTAATTGTTGCCACGTCGGCTAAACAGGGTTTCGCCGTCGGCGACCTCATCCGACGGCGGAGGCATATCGGAATCGCTGCTCCGGTAGCGGTTCGATGCGCCGAGGGTACCGGTGGAGAGCTCACGCTCGTGCGCGACTAGGGGAGGCCTCGGGTGGCGGTGGGGTGGCCGGGAACGATGACCACGGCGGCTTTGGCGGCGGCCGGAGCTCGGGCCAGCACAGGCGCGGTGGCTGCAGCGCGTTAACCAGAGAGCAGAGGAGCGCGTCGGGATCCTGGGGACCTGGAGAGCACGCGGGGGCTACTAGAGCGAGTGGAAGAGCTCCGGGGCGCGAGGTTCGCCGGCCATGGCGATGGCCGGAGCTCGGTGCTTGCGGGGACGGCAGCTACGGCATGAGAACGAGTAGGGGAGGAGGGGGAAACGAAGGAGTCCTCACAGCGAAGTTGTTTAGCAGCTCAGACGGCTCGGGGAGGCCCTCTTCAGCGTGAATCGACGGCGGCGATCCACGGGTTGCCAGCGAGGAAGACGATGATGCTGACGGTGCTGCAGTGCGCCTGGGCTTCTGATCTTCAGCGTTCAGACGAGGACGAGCTTCTCTCCGCGGCTGGACACGGCGCAGGGCCTAGGTTGCGCGGTGGCTACGGATTTCACGGCGGCGAATGCTTGACGGTTGCGGCCATGGCGAGGAGAGGGCGAGAGAGAGGGCAGAGGGGGAGAGTGAAACGTCTAGGGGTTCGGGGCGGCGCCGAAGAGAAGGCCCGAGGCGTCGCTGTGGCCTCGATGACGCAGGCGAGCAGGAAGGTGCGTGGCACCGCGGGCGCGCGTGCGCTATCTCCCTCCTCTACCTATTGGCAGAGGTAGGTGATGACTGGCACGGGCCAGGTGGGCTGGGCAGCACAGCTGGGCCGCTGGGCTGTAGGTGAGCGCCAGGTAAGGTTTCCCTCTTTTTTGTTTTTTTATTTTGTTCTGTTTGTTTCGATTTAGTTTAGGCACTAAATCATTTTAATAAATTCTAAAAATTATTGTGGATGTTAGATAAACTATTCCAGAGCTCCACAAATAACTTCAGAATATTTGAACCATTTAAAATATATATAGCATTTAAATGGCTCCAACTCAAATACTTTTGTGTTAATTCAAGAATCCAAAAATGACCTAAAAATATATTCATCATTTTTAGCAGAGGTTTGCACCTTAACCAGAAATCATGAACTTTTCTTAGAGCATTTTGGGTTCATTGAAAAAGATTTTATTTGAACCTATTTGAATTTCATGTGGTGCTACGGTTTGATCATCCCCATTTCAAATTTCAAACAATATAGACATGATCCATGGATGCTTATGAAACTAATTGCAATCAAATTCTAGGGCTGTGACAACTCACCCCCACTAATCAAGAATCTCGTCCCGAGATTCAAGACGTGAGGTAAGAAATCAGAGGGGACACAAAGCTAACACGATCTTCATGATCCAACTGCCCTTCTCGGAGATGTTGATCTGCTACATCATATTGATTATGACATCCTTTCCTTCGAGAACTTCGTCCAACATGGCGACAAGAGAGCAAGACAACCTCACAAGACTGGATCATCGATCTTAATGAACACAAGATCAACTCACGGAATGAGATGTAGAAACATCCCTTGAGGTGAGACGCAGAACGCACATCAGAGATGATGGATGAGAAACATATGACAAAGGTTCAAATTGGTAGGCAACAATTCGATGCTTAAATAGATGGTGAGGGGGGGGGGGGTTCAAAGTAGTGAGGAGTTAAGTTGCCCACGGTACCATAACGGGACACCTCGGGGAAGGTGACTCGTAGAATTTTTCCCTTAAGTGGCAAAAAGAATTACTTTTGATACATAGATCATTGGAACTCTTTTCACTAACCTGAGGCAATTTACGAACGATTGTTTGACAGAGTTCGGAGAAATGGCATACTCAGATCAGAAAGGAAACTATGGTTATAGAACAACTTGGCAAACGGGAGGCACATCCCAATTGATATCGAGGATATAACCTAGTGACTGAGTGTGCTCTTAGGGACTTGAGCATTTCCATACTCATCAAGGTTTTACCAGCATCCGTGGCAAGGATCCTGGCAACACGACATACTACCATGATGACTAGTGATGGATGATGCGGATACAAAAGAAGATAACACCTTCTCAGACTTCCCCTTAGCGAGGCTAAGGAAACAAAATCTGGATGATCGACCGAGAGACATTTAGCACTCCGCTTCTAATGTTCTCCTTGATGTGCTAGCATAATCCATTACCCGTCGGTATCTGGAACATCAAGTAAAGGTCTGACTTCGGGAGAACAAAGGATCCATAAGGAACAACTTCTAAAATAAGTCGCACGACATCCTTATGGAGAGGATGGTCAACTTGCTCAATTAAGATGCTACAATAATAGATCTTCGGCTAGGTGTGTCGACCAACATCAACCTTGTCGGGACCTACATCATAGATCTTGGAATAGTTCCAACCATCATATCTGCCTGAGATTCAGATCTGGTCGGTAACAGGACATTTCAGATATCATGTCTGGAAAAGAAATTTTGCAACACAAATCGACAAGACGATGTTGCGAGATTCTCAAGAAATGAACTACAATAGCAAGCTCCAAAATATGAGCTGGTTCTGCTACACACATGTGAACACGCTGTCCTAGACAAGCATGACCACATAGTAGTCTTACAATAAAACGCTACCGAGTTCAGAAGGGGAACCATCATCGAGGATGTCGGAGTCCTTGCATAAGTCTTGCTCTTAAGAAGGAACTACTTCTCCTTGAACAAATCAATCAGTGGCTTGGTGTGCTAGGAAACACATATGGAATGGAGGCGACCAACCTATCAAACCATAGAGTACTTCGCATATAGGCGTGACTAACTTGGGACGATTCCAGAGGAAGCAAAAACAATCTTTCTCGGATCCACAATTACAACTTACATCAAGTGCACGTGAATTAAAGAAAGTCACTTCTTTCATCCAAACATATCCTTCATGAGATAGTATGAAGAAAATGCTTTCAAAAGTTTCCAACACTAGCTCAATGTTCAACATGAATCATGGAGGAGACAAGATGTTGCTGTTGGGCTCAACAGCAACTCATCAGAATTTCCATATCACTGAACTTCCACCATTATGTGAACAATGTGTTACTATTGGTCAGACCAAAAGATGTAATGGTGTATGCTCGAGGAATCAACCACGAGTAAGACAACATTATGAACATCGTTGGTACTGATTTGATTTGACGATAGCCCGCACTCAAATCAAAGGATTGATAAGACAATAGGTCCAACAAGTGATCACAGGGACCAATCGATGAAGATATCATCTTTCTTCAACACACACTACACAAGAATATCCCTTTGGAACGAACTAAGTTAGGCAAGCTTTTATCTTCCAACTCTCCAAGTTGTTGTTCAGCTTAACCAACTAGCTCAGGGTATTCAACACAGATTCTTGGAGAAGGGGTGGTTACAAGAAACCAACTTGATCACGAGCTTAACATAGCGGTCAGGGGACAACCTGGAAATACTTCCGAGAATATATTCGGAAAATCACGAACCACCGACATGTTATTAAGCTTGAGATCAATCTTGCTCTTTAGGCAGGATGATATGATCAAATAAGCAAGGATAGACATAATCCCAACTCTTGATCGAAAAATGCACCAGGAAAATGGACTAGGTAGCACGATCAATCTTAGAATGATGATTCCATAATCAACACACCAAGAATGAGATTATCGTCCATTAACCACCAAGCAACGGGGTTGCTAGGAGTATTGATTTCACACATCATGGTTCACTTGTCGGCATTCCGGTTGCAACAACACGGAACCGAGGAACGAATGATGATGGCGAGAAGTATCACTTCATCAAGAATTCATAAGAGTTGGTGCAATTCTCATGACATTCCTAACATCAAGAGGGCAATACTTCAGGGTAGAATAGAATCAAAAGCTGGATTGGCATTTTGACTTGCGGAATACAACTGCTTTGACCCAATCCTAGATACTGATGGGGTTCTGGAGTTTGTTTCTCCTAGTCCTTCCGGATTAGAATGGCTTGACGACCACAAGAGTAGTAGGCATCGATTAACGGATGCACGCATGCTCTTGACTATCAATTGATAGACGAGGGTCAGAAGACAACTAAAATGGGACAACTTAAAAGAACATATGATTTTTTGAGTTGTGGATGCATGGACTAGCATGCCAAACGAGTTCAACATATTTCTTCCGGATAACCCATGCAGAAGGGTAGAACTGGCAGAGTCACAATATAGAATCGAGAACTCATCAAGAGCTGTGATCGTGATCTTTGGTTCAAGAACTTAAGCCATATTGGTTCATGGTACTGGAAGAATGATATACCATGAACCTCAAGGTCTATCACAAGGTTTACTAATCTCCTAAGGAACTAGCAAACACTATCAACATGAAGCAAGTAGGGTGAATCTCGGGTTCAATAACCCAGGAATAGAATGCCTACTAACTAAATGGCATCACGGGATGCTTTCAAGAATAACGGCCAGAATCATCACACTGGGAACGCAAAACATGGTTCGATTACTAGGTGGCACTCTAACACATCTAGGGTCATAATAATAATTCCAACATATATGTCGAGGCAATAGAATACCTCAACTCACAGTTAGTGTGATTAACCTAGCCTAGAGGAACATCGAAACCAGAGGAAAAGGATTTTGCAAATGCATCAGATTGTTTGGAAACCTAGGACGACTCGGACAGCATAACGGTGTAAATGCTCAAAAAGTTTTGAGACATCCTGCAAATTGGTGGCATAACCACTCAGAAGCACAATATCAAGGTTCTGAGACCAACTATGAACACACGGAAGTAGTAGGAACTGAACTGAGGCTTAAATCGATCAATCCTATAAGTCTACAGATTAGTAACACGTGATCCTGATAGATAGACGAGAAGCCTAGTTCTTAATCCCCGTAGAAAAGAAGAGGATGACTTAGATCAGAAGGGCATAAGGTAAAGGAGAAAAAAGAGCCTTACGTTCCCTTCCACAATCAATTCCCTTATATAACTAAAGCATTTCTAGACTCAACTTCGACCAGTTTGGCTTGGTAATCCTATAGGCAGTCAGGCTCTGATACCAAAGCTGTCAGGACCCCGATTCTAAGTCACACCGATCTAGCCTGTAACACCTCATATCACTTTGCGGCCTCACGCACGGTATTCCCATGGGTGTCGCCTTGCCATGGCCCAGGACCGTTTGCGCCTTTTAGCTCATGTATATGATAGTGTCGCTAGCATCCATATGACAGAGAACCCGGGCTGACATGACTAGTCGTGAACCCAAAGTGGCACCAACTTACGGGGACAGGCATACATGAATCAACTTCGAGCATGTCGGTCAGCAGCGTGCGAATCCAGGCTGTAGCACTGGGCTAACAGGACTCCGGTGAACCGGGCTATAGCAGGCTAGGAAGGACTCCGGATGTCACCGCGTGACATTTCCCCGAAGGGACAGACACAAGAATGAAGTGAATCACATGCCGGCCAGTCAAGTGTTCCGGAGCAGTAGTGTTGGGCTAGCAGGACTCCGGTGAACCGGGCTGTAGCGGACTACTATGTCTCATGGAAGCACAAGACTACATTTCCCCATAAGAGAGGCTACCAAGGATAAACAACTAGGTTGTCAGATCCCACACATACCAAGCATTTCAATCATACACACAATATGCTCAATATGTGTAATACAACATGGCATCACAACAAGACTCTACGACTCAAAGTATTTATTCATTAGGCTCCGTGGAGCGAGATATTACAAACATGGGTCTCATGACCCAACATTCAGAGCATACAAGCAACAAGAACATGCAGAAGCTTAACTTGTCTGAGTACAGACAACTACAAATGAAGAAGGCTCAGAAGCCTGACTATCTACAAGACGCTCCCAAGGGTACAAGATCGTAGCTGAGGTAACAAGCTAAACGTCGAAGTCCAAGCGGAACTACTAGCGAGACTGAAGTCTCTCTGCAAAACATAAAATAAGCAAACATGAGTACAAATGTACCCAGCAAGACTTACATCAGAACTATCTACATATGCATCAGTATCAACAAAGGGGTGGTGGAGTTAACTGCAGCAAGCCAGCTTTGACTCGGTGGCTAACCTGAACTACGACTGCAAGTAACTTTTTTGAGGTGGCGCACACGAGTCCACAAATTCACCATACCAATACACCACTATGGATCCGCTCCCGTCTCCCTGCGAGAACGCCATCCATAGCACTCACACTTATCTTGCGCATTTTAGAGTATTCACTTTCACTTGTCTATGAACTATGCAAGGGGTCCAAGTTTCCATATCCGAGGAATCCGGCTATTCGAATAGATAATGATAACCCTGCAGGGGTGTACTTCTTCACACACGCTCTCGCCACTTACCACCATGTACACGTTGTGTATCTCGGCAACCTTCAAGTGGAAGCCTGGCGAGGGAGTCGGCCATGACCTGACTAACCAACAAGTCTCTAGTCCAGGTTTATCGCCTATTCGGGTTCCATCCGCAAAGAGATGCAGCCGGGGTGTCGCTCACGGCCCCAAACGATGTGAGCAGGGTTCCCAAGCCCACCATCCGGGTGCCACTTGGTACACCGTGCCACTGTGCCTAGTCTGTCCCAAGCCCACCTATACCGGGTGCCACTTGGTATACTACTAACACTACCTACAGACACCAGAAACTAGTTGCGACTCCTAGACAAAGATCAGGTTGATTAATAAGTCGAGAGGGGCACTTAAGCATTCCAATGCGTGGCAGTAGCTGTTCATGGATCACAAACACAGAACTCAGTTCCTAAGGACGGCTGCAATGAGACAACCCACCATGTACTCCTACATGGCCTCTCACCGCTACCTTTACCAAATCGTGTTCACACACTTAGCTCTCAACGGTAGGACATGGTCACCATGTTCCAATTCATTCCCGATGAATCAGACTTGACTCAACTCTAAGCAGTAGCAGGCATGACAACAAGCATGAATGAGTAGGCACATCAGGGCTCAAACAGTTCCTACTCATGCTAGTGGGTTTCATCTATTTACTGTGGCAATGACAGGTCATGCAGGGGAAAGGGGTTCAACTACCGCAGCATGTAACAGTTGAAACAGTGTTGTCCTAGTGCAGTAAAAGAGAGCAGGAGCGAGAGAGTGGGATTGTATCGGAATGAACAAGGGGGTTTTGCTTGCCTGGCACTTTCGAAGATAGTATAGTTCTTCATCGGTGTCATCGATCAATCGTCGGAACCACGTCTATCGGGAGGGAACAATCATCGGCAAACACAGAAAGAATACAATCAATGCAATGCAACAATATGATGCATGATCATGACATAGCAATATGATGTGAGTTGAGCTAATGCAGCTAGCAACGGTTTAAATGAAGTTGGTTTGAACCCAAGGTTCAAATTCAAACTCCATGTCAGACATTTCAAATGCCATTAATTCAAATTGTCTTATACAAAAACTTTAAGTTGTGCAAACATGCATGAAAATGGTACAGATGGATAGATTAGATTTTTCTGATCATTTTTCATATATAATTTATCTTATTTGGAGTTACGGTTGAATTTCTATGATTTTTCAAAGTTTTGGATATTTTCTGAATTAAACAAATCATTTCTGATTTATTTAAAATCCAGAAAAGCATTTGTGAGCTCATCACTCCATCACTGTGACATCATCCAGTCAACAGGACGGGTCCAGGTCAAACCTGACTCTGGGGCCCGCATGTCATAGGCTCTGTACTAACAGAGAGTTACTTTTTTTGTTAAACTAAATTAACCAGGGGTTAGTTTAGCGGTTGGGGCCCAGTGTCAGTGGGTGTGGGTTAATTAGAGCCTAAACTAATTGTTGCCACGTCGGCTAAACAGGGTTTCGCCGCCGGCGACCTCATCCGACGGCGGAGGCATATCGGAATGGCTGCTCCGGTAGCGGTTCGATGTGCCGAGGGTACCGGTGGAGAGCTCACGCTCGTGCGCGACTAGGGGAGACCTCGGGTGGCGGTGGGGTGGCCGGGAACGAAGACCAGGCGGCTTTGGCGGCGGCCGGAGCTCGGGCCAACACGAGCGCAGTGGCTGCAGCGCGTTAGCCAGAGAGCAGAGGAGCGCGTCGGGTTCCTGGGGACCTGGAGAGCACGAGGGGGCTACTAGAGCGAGCGGAAGAGCTCCGGGGCGCGAGGTTCGTCGAGCATGGCGATGGCCGGAGCTCGGTGCTTGCGGGGACGGCAGCTATGGCACGAGAACGAGCAGGGGAGGAGGGGGAAATGAAGGAGTCCTCACAACGAAGTTGTTTAGCAGCTCAGACGGCTCGGGGATGCCCTCTTTGGCGCGAATCGACGGCGGCGATCCACGGGTTGCCAGCGAGGAAGACGATGATGCTGACGGCGCTGCAGTGCGCTCGGGCTTCTGATCTTCAGCGTTCAGACGAGGACGAGCTTCTCTCCGCGGCTGGACACGGCGCGGGGCCTAGGGTGCGCGGTGGCTACAGATTTCACGGCGGCGAGCGCTTGACGGTTGCGGCGATGGCGAGGAGAGGGCGAGAGAGAGGGCAGAGGGAGAGTGAAACGTCCAGGGGTTCGGGGCGGCCCCGAAGAGAAGGCCCGAGGCGTCGCGGTGGCCTCGATGACGTAGGCGAGCAGGGAGGTGTGTGGCGCCGCGGGCGCGCGGGCGCTATCTCCCTCCTCTGCCTACTGGCAGAGGTAGGTGATGACTGGCACGGGCCAGGTGGGCTGGGCAGCACAGCTGGGCCGCTGGGCTGTAGGTGAGCGCCAGGTAAGGTTTCCCTCTTTTCTATTTTTTTATTTTGTTCTGTTTGTTTTGATTTAGTTTAGGCACTAAATCATTTTAATAAATTCTGAAAACTATTGTGGATGTTAGATAAACTATTCCAGAGCTCCACAAATAACTTCAGAATATTTGGACCATTTAAAATATATATAGCATTTAAATGGCTCCAACTCAAATACTTTTGTGTTAATTCAAGAATCCAAAAATGACCTAAAAATATATTCATCATTTTTAGCAGAGGTTTGCACCTTAACCAGAAATCATGAACTTTTCTTAGATCATTTTGGGTTCATTGGAAAGATTTTATTTGAACCTATTTGAATTTCATGTGGTGCTAGGGTTTGATCATCCCCATTTCAAATTTCAAACAATATAGACATGATCCATGGATGCTTATGAAACTAATTGCAATCAAATTCTAGGGCTGTGACATTCTTTATGTTCTTCTTCATTCTTCGAGTAAACCAGAATATCATCAATGAATACTATGACAAACTTATCCAAAAACTCCATAAACACTTTGTTCATCATGTTCATAAAATAGGCAGGTGCGTTAGTTAGACCAAATGACATAACGGTATACTCATACAACCCGTACCTTGTGGTAAAAGCTGTCTTAGGTATGTCCTGCTCTCGAATCTTCAACTAGTGGTATCCTGATCGCAAATTGATCTTGGAAAATACCTTAGCTCCTTGCAATTGGTCAAACAAATCATTAATCATTGGCAGTGGGTACTTATTCTTGATCGTCACTTCATTCAATCCTCGATAATCAACAACCATCCTTAACGATCCATCCTTCTTTTCCACTAGAAGTACTGGTGATCCCCAAGGTGACGAACTTGGGCGAATATAGCCCTTATCCAGTAACTCCTTAATCTGCTTCTTAATCTCCTCCAAATCCTTTGCAGGCATTCGGTACGGTCTCTTAGATATTGGCCCTGTGCCTGGCAAAAGCTCAATCAAAAACTCAATGTCTCTATCTAGTGGCATGCCTGGCAACTATTCTGGAAATACATCCGGAAAATCCTTTACCACCGGTACTTCCTCCTGCACAACTCCTATTAATGAATTTACTTGAGTCCTATTTGGCACATGGCGTGATACATACTTGATCCTTCTTCCCTCTGGGGTTGTAAGCAAAATCGACTTACTGGCGCAATCGATGTTTCCTCCATACATTGATAGCCAATCCATACCCAGAATTACATCCAAACCTTGTGATTCCAAAATGATTAAATCCGAGGGAAACACATGCCTACCTATACTCAATGGCACTTGAAAACATCCTCTACTGGCCATATACTCCGCTCCTGGTGAGCTTACTAACATAGGTGTTCTAAGAACCTTGGTGGGCAGTTTATACTTATCCACAAATCCCCTTGATATGTATGAATGCGATGCCCCAGTATCAAAAAGAACGATTGTAGTAAATGACTTAACCAAAAACTTACCTATTACTGCATCTGGCTGGGCTTCAACCTCTTCCACGTTAACGTGGTTCACCTGTCCCCTGTTGAAAGGGTTTGGTTTCTTCCCTGAGCTTCCATTGCCATTTCCATTATGGGCTTCAGGACAATCATTGGCATAATGTTCGGTCTTTTGACACTTATAACAAGTGACTTGGCTTAGGTCTCTCTTGGCTGGGGTTGATGGGTTGGTACGGTTCTGACCGTTGCTTCCCCCATTCCCATTACCATTCTTGGGGCCATTATGATTATGCGAACTCCCTCCTCCATGGGTATGCTGAAAATGTCCTCCCGATTTCGGGGTAAAACGTGGCTTCTGCTGAGCTCCTGAATTGTATTTCCCTTGTCCATACTTCCTCTTGCGGTTCTCAATCTGTTGCTGCTTCCCTTCAATCATAAGAGCATGATCTACCAACTCCTGGTAGTTGTTGAAAGTCGCTACCATCAACTGCATGCTCAACTCATCATTCAGTCCTTCCAATAAATTCTCCTGCTTAGCTGCATCCGTAGCAACATCATCCGGGGCATAACGTGCTAACTTACTAAACTCATCCACATATTGGCCAGTCCTCCTTGGCGCAAGTTGCGAAACTTGCGCTTCTTCATGGCCATAGCTCCTGCTGAAACATGGGCAGTACGGAAAGCCTGCTGAAACTGATCCCATGTGATAGTGTCGATAGGATAAGTGGCTGTGAAATTCTCCCACCATGATGCTGCGGGTCCTTCAAGCTGATGTGCGGCAAAACGCACCTTTTCCGCATCTGTGCATCATGTTGTGGTCAATTCCCTCCCTGTCTTGCGGAGCCAATCATCTGCCACTATCGGCTCGGTGCTACTGGAGAACATCGGCGGATTCAGTCTAAGGAAACGGGTTAAGTGATCAACAGGTGGTGGTGGTGGGTTGTTGTTATTGTTCCCCTGATTCTGATTCTGGACTAGCAACTGCATCAATGCATTCTGCTGCTGGATCTATTGGGGAACGTTGCAGAAAACAAAAAATTTACTACGGTTTCACGAAGATCCATCTATGAGTTCATCTAGCAACGAGTGATCGGATTGCATCTACATACCTTTGTAGATCACGACCGGAAGCATTCAAGAGAACGGGGATGAGGGAGTCGTACTCGACGTGATCCAAATCACCGGAGATCCTAGCGCCGAACGGACGGCACCTCCGCGTTCAACACACGTACGGTCAGCGTGATGTCTCCTCCTTCTTGATCCAGCAAGCGGGGAAGGAGAGGTTGATGAAGATCCAGCAGCACGACGGCGTGGTGGTGGATGCAGGAGTCACTGCAGCAGGGCTTTGCCGTTCTACTGCAAGAGGGAGAGGTGTAGCAGGGGAGAGGGAGGCGCCAAGAGTCAAGGGTGCGGCTGCCCCTCCCTCCCCCCCCCCTTTATATAGGATCCCCAAGGGGGGGGGTCGCTGGCCCTAGGAGATGGGATCTCCTAGGGGGCGGCGGCCAAGGGTGGAGTGGCCCCCAAGGCAAGTGGGGCGCCCCCCCCCCCACCCTAGGGTTTCCAACCCTAGGCGCAGGGGGTGGGCCAAGGGGGGCGCACCAGCCCACTATGGGCTGGTTCCCCTCCCCACTTCAGCCCATGGGGCCCTCCGGGATGGGTGGCCCCACCCGGTGGACCCCCGGGACCCATCCGGTGGTCCCGGTACAATACCGGTGACCCCCGAAACTATCTCGATGGCCGAAACTGCACTTCCTATATATAATTCTTCACCTCCGGACCATTCCGGAACTCCTCGTGACTTCTGGGATCTCATCCGGGACTCCGAACAACTTTCGGTTTACTGCATATTCATATCTCTACAACCCTAGCGTCACCGAACCTTAAGTGTGTAGACCCTACGGGTTCGGGAGACATGTAGACATGACCGAGACGGCTCTCCGGTCAATAACCAACAGCCGGATCTAGATACCCATGTTGGCTCCCACATGCTCCTCGATGATCTCATCGGATGAACCATGATGTCGAGGATTCAAGCAACCCCGTATACAATTCCCTTTATCAATCGGTACGTTACTTGCCCGAGATTCGATCATCGGTATCCCAATACCTCGTTCAATCTCGTTACCGGCAAGTCACTTTACTCGCACCGTAATGCATGATCCCGTGACCAGACACTTGGTAACTTTGAGCTCATTATGATGATGCATTACCGAGTGGGCCCAGAGATACCTCTCCGTCATACGGAGTGACAAATCCCAGTCTCGATTCGTGCCAACCCAACAGACACTTTCGGAGATACCTGTAATGTACCTTTATAGTCACCCAGTTACATTGTGACGTTTGGCACATCCAAAGCACTCCTACGGTATCCGGGAGTTACACGATCTCATGGTCTAAGGAAAAGATACTTGACATTGGAAAAACTCTAGCAAACGAACTATACGATCTTGTGCTATGTTTAGGATTGGGTCTTGTCCATCACATCATTCTCCTAATGATGTGATCTCGTTATCAATGACATCCAATGTCCATAGTCAGGAAACCATGACTATCTGTTGATCAACGAGCTAGTCAACTAGAGGCTTACTAGGGACATGTTGGTGTCTATGAATTCACACATGTATTACGATTTCCGGATAACACAATTATAGCATGAATAAAAGACAATTATCATGAACAAGGAAATATAATAATAATGCTTTTATTATTGCCTCTAGGGCATATTTCCAACAGTCTCCCACTTGCACTAGAGTCAATAATCTAGTTACATTGTGATGAATCGAACACCCATGGAATTTTGGTGTTGATCATGTTTTGCTCTAGGGAGAGGTTTAGTCAACGGATCTGCTACATTCAGGTCCGTATGTACTTTACAAATATCTATGTCTCCATCTTGAACATTTTCATGAATGGAGTTGAAGCGACGCTTGATGTGCCTGGTCTTCTTGTGAAACCTGGGCTCCTTGGCAAGTGCAATAGCTCCAGTGTTGTCACAGAAGAGTTCGATCGGCCCCGACGCATTGGGTATGACTCCTAGGTCGGTGATGAACTCCTTCACCCAAATTGCTTCATGCGCTGCCTCCGAGGCTGCCATGTACTCTGCTTCACATGTAGATCCCGCCACGCGCTCTGCTTGCAACTGCACCAGCTTACTGCCAAACCATTCAAAATATACACGTATCCGGTTTGTGACTTAGAGTCATCCAGATCTGTGTCGAAGCTAGCGTCGACGTAACCCTTTACGATGAGCTCTTCGTCACCTCCATAAATGAGAAACATGTCCTTAGTCCTTTTCAGGTACTTCAGGATATTCTTGACCGCTATCCAGTGTTCCTTGCCGGGATTACTTTGGTACCTTCCTACCAAACTTACGGCAAGGTTTACATCAGGTCTGGTACACAGCATGGCATACATAATAGACCCTATGGCTGAGGCATAGGGGATGACACTCATCTCTTCTATATCTTCTGCCGTGGTTGGACATTGAGCTGAGCTCAATTTCACACCTTGCAACACGGGCAAGAACCCCTTCTTAGACTGATCCATATTGAACTTCTTCAATATCTTATCAAGGTATGTGCTTTGTGAAAGACCTATGAGGCGTCTTGATCTATCTCTATAGATCTTGATGCCTAATATATAAGCAGCTTCTCCAAGGTCCTTCATTGAAAAACTCTTATTCAAGTAGGCCTTAATGTTGTCCAAGAGTTCTATACCATTTCCCATCAAAAGTATGTCATCTACATATAATATGAGAAATGCTACAGAGCTCCCACTCACTTTCTTGTAAACACAGGCTTCTCCATAAGTCTGCATAAACCCAAACGCTTTGATCATCTCATCAAAGCGAATGTTCCAACTCCGAGATGCTTGCACCAGCCCATAAATCGAGTGTTGGAGCTTGCACACCTTGTCAGCATTCTTAGGATCGACAAAACCTTCCGGCTGCATCATATACAATTCTTCCTTAAGGAAACCATTAAGGAATGTCGTTTTGACGTCCATTTGCCATATCTCATAATCATAGAATGCGGCAATTGCTAACATGATTCGGACGGACTTCAGCTTTGCTACGGGTGAGAAAGTCTCATCATAGTCAACCCCTTGAACTTGTCGATAACCCTTAGCGACAAGCCTAGCTTTATAGATGGTCACATTACCATCCGCGTCTGTCTTCTTCTTAAAGATCCATTTATTTTCTATGGCTCGCCGATCATCGGGCAAGTCAGTTAAAGTCCATACTTCGTTTTCATACATGGATCCTATCTCGGATTTCATGGCTTCCAGCCATTTGTCAGAATCCGGGCCCGCCATTGCTTCTTCATAGTTCGAAGGTTCACCGTTGTCTAACAACATGATTTCCAAGACAGGGTTGCCGTACCACTCTGGTGCGGAACGTATCCTTGTGGACCTATGAAGTTCAGTAGCAACTTGATCTGAAGTTTCATGATCATCATCGTTAACTTCTAGTCGGTGCAGACACCTCAGGAACATTTTCTTGAGTTGCGCCACTTTCCGGTTCAAGAGGTAATACTTCATCAAGTTCTACTTTCCCCCCACTTACTTCTTTCGAGAGAAACTCTTTCTCTAGAAAGGATCCATTCTTGGCAACAAAGATCTTGCCTTCGGATCTGAGGTAGAAGGTATACCCAATAGTTTCTTTAGGGTATCCTATGAAGACACATTTTTCCGACTTGGGTTCGAGTTTTTTAGGTTGAAGTTTCTTGACATAAGCATCGCATCCCCAAACTTTTAGAAACGACAGCTTAGGTTTCATCCCAAACCATAATTCATATGGTGTCGTCTCAACGGATTTTGACAGAGCCCTATTTAAAGTGAATGTGGCAGTCTCTAAAGCATAGCCCCAAAATGATAGCGGTAAATCGGTAAGAGACATCATAGATCGCACCATATCTAATAGAGTGCGATTACGATGTTCGGACACACCATTATGCTGAGGTGTTCCAGGCGGCATGAGTTGTGAAACTATTCCACATTTTCTTAAGTGTGTGCCAAATTCGTGACTCAAGTATTCTCCCCCATGATCTGATCGCAAGAACTTGATTTTCCTGTCATGTTGATTCTCAACCTCACTCTGAAATTCCTTGAACCTTTCAAAGGTCTCAGACTTGTGTTTCATTAAATAGACATACCCATATCTACTCAAGTCATCAGTGAGGGTGAGAACATAACGATAGCCACCACGAGCTTCAACACTCATTGGACCGCACACATCTATATGTATGATTTCCAATAAGTTGGTTGCTCGCTCCATTGTTCCTGAGAACGGAGTCTTGGTGATTTTACCCGTGTGGCATGGTTCGCACGTGTCAAATGATTCGTAATCAAGAGACTCTAAAAGTCCATCTGCATGGAGCTTCTTCATGCGTTTGACACCTATGTGACCAAGGCGGCAGTGCCACAAGTATGTGGGACTATCATTATCAACTTTAGATCTTTTGGTATTCACACTATGAATATGTGTAGCATTACGCTCGAGATTCATTAAGAATAAACCATTCACCATTGGAGCATGACCATAAAACATACCTCTCATATAAATAGAACAACCATTATTCTCGGATTTAAATGAGTAGCCATCTTGAATTAAACGAGATCCTGATACAATGTTCATGCTCAAAGCTGGCACTAAATAAAAATTATTGAGGTTTAAAACTAATCCCGTAGGTAAATGTAGAGGTAGCGTGCCGATGGTGATCACATCGACCTTGGAACCATTCCCGACGCGCATCGTCACCTCGTCCTTCGCCAGTCTCCGTTATTCCGCAGCTCCTGCTTTGAGTTACAAATGTGAGCAACTGCACCGGTATCAAATACCCAGGAGCTACTACGAGTACTGGTAAGGTACACATCAATTACATGTATATCACGTATACCTTTCGTGATGCCGGCCTTCTTGTCCGCTAAGTATTTGGGGCAGTTCCGCTTCTAGTGACCACTTCCCTTGCAATAAAAGCACTCAGTCTCGGGCTTGGGTCCATTCTTTGGCTTCTTCCCGGCAGCTTGCTTACCGGGCATGGCAACTCCCTTGCCGTCCTTCTTGAAGTTCTTCTTACCCTTGCCTTTCTTGAACTTAGTGGTTTTATTCACCATCAACACTTGATGTTCCTTTTTGACTTCTACCTCTGCTGATTTCAGCATTGCAAATACTTCAGGAATGGTCTTTTCCATCCCCTGCATATTGAAGTTCATCACAAAGCTCTTGTAGCTCGGTGGAAGCGACTGAAGGATTCTGTCAATGACCGCGTCACCCGGGAGATTAACTCCCAGCTGAGTCAAGCGGTTATGTAACCCAGACATAGTGAGTATGTGCTCACTGACAGAACTGTTTTCCTCCATCTTACAGCCGAAGAACTTGTCGGAGACTTCATATCTCTTGACCCGGGCATGAGCTTGAAAAACCATTTTCAGCTCTTCGAACATCTCATATGCTCCGTGTCTCTCAAAACGCTTTTGGAGCCCCGGTTCTAAGTTGTAAAGCATGCCGCACTGAACGAGGGAGTAATCATCGGAACGTGTCTGCCAAGCGTTCATAATGTCTTGTTCTGTAGGGAGAACAGGTGCTTCATCTAGCGGTGCTTGTAGGACATAATCTTTCTTGGCAGCTATGAGGATGATCCTCAGGTTCCGGACCCAGTCCGTATTGTTGCTGCCATCGTCTTTCAGCTTGGTTTTCTCTAGGAACGCGTTGAAGTTGAGGACAACGTTGGCCATTTGATCTACAAGACATGTTGTAAAGGTTTTAGACTAAGTTCATGATAATTAAGTTCATCTAATCAAATTATTCAATGAACTCCCACTCAGATAGACATCCCTCTAGTCATCTAAGTATAACATGATCCGAGTTAACTAGGCCGTGTCTGATCATCGCGTGAGACGGACTAGTCAACGTCGGTGAACATCTTCATGTTGATCGTATCTTCTATACGACTCATGCTCGACCTTTTGGTCTTCTGTGTTCCGAGGCCATGTCTCTACATGCTAGGCTCGTCAAGTCAACCTAAGTGTTTGCATGTGTAAATCTGTCTTACACCCGTTGTATGTGAACGTTGGAATCTATCACACCCGATCATCACGTGGTGCTTCGAAACAATGAACTGTCGCAACGGTGCACAGTTAGGGGGAACACTTTCTTGAAATTATTATGAGGGATCATCTTATTTACCTCCGTCGTTCTAACTAAACAAGATGTAAAAACATGATAAACATCACATGCAATCAAATAATAATAGTGACATGATATGGCCAATATCACATAGATCCTTTGATCTCCATCTTGGGGCTCCATGATCATCTTGTCACCGGCATGACACCGTGATCTCCATCATCGTGTCTCCATGAAGTTGCTCGCCAACTATTACTTCTACTACTATGGCTAACACGTTTAGAAATAAAGTAAAGTAATTTACATGGTGTTTCTCAATGACACGCAGGTCATACAAAAAATAAAGACAACTCCTATGGCTCCTGCCGGTTGTCATACTCATCGACATGCAAGTCGTGATTCCTATTACAAGAACATGATCTCATACATCACATATATATCATTCATCATTCATCACAACTTTGGCCATATCACATCACAGAACTCTTGCTGCAAAAACAAGTTAGACGTCCTCTAATTGTTGTTGCAAGTTTTACGTGGCTGCAATAGGGTTCTAGCAAGAATGTTTTCTTACCTATGTGAAAGCCACAACGTGATTTGTCAACTTCTATTTACCCTTAATAAGGACCCTTTTCATCGAGTCCGCTCCAACTAAAGTGGGAGAGACAGACACCCGCCAGCCACCTTATGCAACTAGTGCATGTTAGTCGGTGGAACCGGTCTCACGTAAGTGTACGTGTAAGGTTGGTCCGGGCCGCTTCATCCCACAATACCGTTGAAGCAAAATAAGACTAGTAGCGGCAAGAAAGTTGACAACATCTACGCCCACAACAAATTGTGTTCTACTCATGCAAAGAAAACTACGCATAAACCTAGCTCATGATGCCACTGTTGGGGAACGTTGCAGAAAACAAAATTTTCCTACGGTTTCACCAAGATCCATCTATGAGTTCATCTAGCAACGAGTGATCGGATTGCATCTACATACCTTTGTAGATCGCGAGCGGAAGTGTTCAAGAGAACGGGGATGAGGGAGTCGTACTCGGCGTGATCCAAATCACCGGAGATCCTAGCGCCGAACGGACGGCACCTCCACGTTCAACACACGTACGGTCAGCGTGACGTCTCCTCCTTCTTGATCCAGCAAGCGGGGAAGGAGAGGTTGATGAAGATCCGGTAGCAGGACGGCATGGTGGTGGATGCAGGAGTCACCGCAGCAGGGCTTCGCCGTTCTACTGCAAGAGGGAGAGGTGTAGCAGGGGAGAGGGAGGCGCCAAGAGTCAAGGGTGCGGCTGCCCCTCCCTCCCCCCCCCTTTATATAGGCTCCCCAAGGGGGGGGGGCGCTGGCCCTAGGAGATGGGATCTCCTGGGGGGCGGCGACCAAGGGTGGAGTGGCCCCCAAGGCAAGTGGGGCGCCCCCCCCCTACCCTAGGGTTTCCAACCCTAGGCGCAGGGGGTGGGCCAAGGGGGGCGCACCAGCCCACTATGGGCTGGTTCCCCTCCCCACTTCAGCCCATGGGGCCCTCCGGGATGGGTGGCCCCACCCGGTGGACCCCCGGGACCCATCCGGTGGTCCTGGTACAATACCGGTGACCCCCAAAACTATCTCGATGGCCGAAACTGCACTTCCTATATATAATTCTTCACCTCCGGACCATTCCGGAACTCTTCGTGACGTCTGGGATCTCATCCGGGACTCCGAACAACTTTCGGTTTACTGCATATTCATATCTCTACAACCCTAGCGTCACCGAACCTTAAGTGTGTAGACCCTACGGGTTCGGGAGACATGTAGACATGACCGAGACGGCTCTCCGGTCAATAACCAACAGCCGGATCTAGATACCCATGTTGGCTCCCACATGCTCCTCGATGATCTCATCGGATGAACCATGATGTCGAGGATTCAAGCAACCCCGTATACAATTCCCTTTATCAATCGGTACGTTACTTGCCCGAGATTCGATCATCGGTATCCCAATACCTCGTTCAATCTCGTTACCGGCAAGTCACTTTACTCGCACCGTAATGCATGATCCCGTGACCAGACACTTGGTAACTTTGAGCTCATTATGATGATGCATTACCGAGTGGGCCCAGAGATACCTCTCCGTCATACGGAGTGACAAATCCCAGTCTCGATTCGTGCCAACCCAACAGACACTTTCGGAGATACCTGTAATGTACCTTTATAGTCACTCAGTTACATTGTGACGTTTGGCACATCCAAAGCACTCCTACGGTATCCGGGAGTTACACGATCTCATGGTCTAAGGAAAAGATACTTGACATTGGAAAAACTCTAGCAAACGAACTATACGATCTTGTGCTATGTTTAGGATTGGGTCTTGTCCATCACATCATTCTCCTAATGATGTGATCTCGTTATCAATGACATCCAATGTCCATAGTCAGGAAACCATGACTATCTGTTGATCAACGAGCTAGTCAACTAGAGGCTTACTAGGGACATGTTGGTGTCTATGAATTCACACATGTATTACGATTTCCGGATAACACAATTATAGCATGAATAAAAGACAATTATCATGAACAAGGAAATATAATAATAATGCTTTTATTATTGCCTCTAGGGCTTCCAACAGGATCAACTGAGTGAGCTCCGGTGGGAAAGCAAATCCATTGTCACGTCTCAGAGGCATCTGAGGGTTTAGAAAAGATGAGAATATAGAATAGATTGAGGTCTAGAGACAAAACACTACCCATATGCACATGAGATAAACACAAGCATTTCACTCAATCAATCAATCAAGGGCATACAATCGGTCTAACTATCGCAAAAGTGCTCGGACTACTCTATTTACATGGTGGAATACTACTACTGATGTGGTGGTCTACTAAAAATATTCCTCGGTTGCAGACTCCATGATATCTGCTCCAGCTTCGTCTTCAAAGTCATCATCGCTCAGATCAGAGTCGGTGTCATCAATGATGATGTAGTCTTCCGGGCGAATCTCCTTGGGTTCTTCGTCTTCTTCTACTGGTGTGGGGTCTCCCATGAATATTCTGATCTTCTTAATCAGGTCATCATTCTTTTCCACTAGTACGGCTATTTCCTCCTCATAATCTTCACGTGTAGCCTTGAGTTCTTCCTCCAGCTCCGTGATCCTTGTCATTGCCTTCCTCATATCTATCATGTCTGTGCACATCTGGTTCTCCTGACGTCGAATGTGCTGATTTAACTCTTGGATAAAAGCTGTGATTGATCTATCCTTCCTGATGCTGATCATCTCCCATTGCTCATCTCGGTGCCCACAAATCTGATAGATAGTATCCTTGATATCATTGCGGAAAACTTCTCCAATACGTCCCATGGTAATGTGGGCTGCCATGCTCTTTCCTAGACTCCAGGTTGGTGCATCAAAGGAAAACTCTACGGACTCGGTGACTGGCGCGAACGTCCTTCCGGGAACTTGAACTTGAATCATCCAGCGCTCCTCCTCAGGTAAAGTGGTGTTGTAGGTCCGGATGAAGCTTGGTACTCCGATGTTTAGGTACTTAGTGACTTCCTTCAGGTGTCGTCCAAAGGGTGTATCTTCATCCGGTTGCGTGAACTTGTTCCTTGCATCTGCCATCCTACAAGAGTAGAAAAGATGAGGAGTCAGAAATGAGAAGAGAGTAGTGATCTAGGTCTTTACCTTAGTGGTCGTGTCCTACAGTCAGCGTGTGCTCTGATACCATCTTGTAGCGACCAGACCTCAAACAGTCTGATCTCTGTGCTTCAGTGTCATCCCTGGATCAGTAATGCTGACACGCACAGTACTTGAAGGATTTATAACTGAGTAGCAATCACACACTTATTACATCGAATGTCTCAAAAGAGAACTTATTACAAATAACATGGCTTAAGGCCATCTAATAACGATAACAGCGGAAGGCTTGGAAGATAAGTGAGTCCATCAACTCCAACGGCATCACTGAGTATAGAACCACGACCTAAGGCTCCTTATTCGTCGTCTGAAAAGTCTGCAACATGAACGTTGCAGCCCGAAAACGGGTCAGCACATGAGATATGCTGGCAATGTAACACATAGAGAGTAGTGAACAGAATAGGCTATACTACATGCATATATGGCTGCTGGAAAGCTCTATGGTTGCAGTTTTGCGTAAAGCCAGTTTTTCCCTACTGCAAAGGAATAAATTTTATTTAACTATCATGGTGGTTGTTAAACATTGAGAGCGTAGACACCCTCTCAATCCCAATTAAACATCATTAAAACCCAACAGTCACATGACGAGATTCACATGATAATCCAAGTACTAGATACTCAAGTTGTCCATAACCGGGGACACGGCTAACCATGATTAGTTTATACACTCTACAGAGGTTTGCGCACTTTTCCCCACAAGACTCGATCTCCTCCGTTGGGATTCTCGCACTACATGGTGTTTGAGAAATGGATGACCGAGACATAGTTTTTCAGAAGCGCTAGGACCTTACGATCGGGTAGACCGTTACACCTACTTTCCCCTACATCTGCTAGTCTACCACTATAAGAGTTCGCATGACTTAATCAACTAGGCTAGGGCCCATAGTAGCTTGTGGCTGCACACGGAAGTTTCTAGTATGAATAATCTCATGATCCCTTTGAGCCTGGGTGGCGGTCCATAAAGAAAACAAGCAATCTCTGGAATACCCAGGTGCCTCAATCCACCCAGATGTGTATTAGAGTTGCCACCTTAAGTTAACCATTAATTAAACAATATCACATCTGTCATGAATACACTCAAACCCAAACCACGTCTACGAGCATAGCATAGCAATATAAGCATAACGTAGAAGTAACTCCCAAGGTTTGATAATAAACAGGTGAATAGGTACTACCTCATCTACTTCCCAAACTCACAATTTAAATCAGATCCTAACCATGCAATTGTTTGAGGATTTATCTAATGCAATAAAACTGGGTAGTAAGAGGTATGATCAAAGTGTTACTTGCCTTGCTGATGATCCGTGAAACCTAGAGATTCGAAGTAGCAAGCGGCACACTCCGGGTACTCTATCGCAAACAAACAAGCACACAATAAGCACTCATATAATGCATAAGTACTCAAATAAAAGATCTAACCAGAAAGTTCAACTTAAGAACTCTGGTTTGCAAAAAGAAACAATTCGAATGAAACAACGAAAGTCAAACGGCGAAAGAAACAGGCTTCGTTTACTAATCTGGACCTAAGTCAAATTTTACAGAAGAAAAAACTTGTTTGAGTTGGTTAAACGGAAAGAGGGTTTCGAGACGAAACTCTAGGCGCTTGAATCGCCTGATTCCGATGAACGAGCAAAAAGTTATACTAAAACAAAAATAGATCGGAAATCGCGATCAGGAATAATCGCGGAAAATCCGAGAAAAAGAAAAATGGACGAACATGCTAACGAATGAACGTTCGCTAACTGTGGCTAAAAGACGAAAACCGTTCGTTAAAACGAACAAACGAACGAGTGTTCGCTAAATAAACTAAACCGAAAAAACCGATCTAAACAATAAAAACAGATCTAGGGTTTTTTTTTAAAAACGAACGAAAACCGGGCGGTTTTCTCGAGGAAACCGGCAGCGGCGGTAGTGGTCAACCTCGGCGGCGGGACAGCGGCGGCGGGGCGGCTCCAGCGTCGGGTGGGGGCTCCGGTGGGCGGCGGGGTCGGCGGCGGAGCGGCTCCAGGCGGCGGCTGGACTCCGGGCGGCGGCGTCGGTGGCGGCGCTAGGGTTTGGGGCGGCGAGGCGGCTCGGGATGGGCTACGGGGTGGCCTCCCCAGCTTATAAGGGCCGGCCGGGCCAGAGTCCTAGTGGGACACGGCCCGGTTAGGTCGGTTCATTTTTTTAATAATAATTTTGCACAGAAAAACAAATAAAAGAAATACTAAACGGACTCCAAAAATCCCGAAATAAATGTTTCCCGACTTCTAAAATCAAGCTGGACAAGATGAACATTTATTTGGGGCCTAAATGCAGTTTTAAAAAACGCATTTTTTCCTAATTCAAATAAAATAGTGAGAAAACTCTGAAATAAAATTTTATTTGATTTTTATTAAATCCTCAATATTTCTTTATTTTGGGAAAGTCATTTTATTCCATATCTCTTATTTTTATAATTGAAATAATTGAACATAAAATAAATAAAATCAAATGATCCTGTTTTCAAAATTTGAGAAAACCCAAATATAACGAAATCCCCAACTCTCTCCATGGGTCCTTGAGTTGCGTAGGATTTCTAGGATCTAGCCAAAATGCAATAAAATATTATATGAAATGATGATCTAATGTATAACATTCCAAATTGAAAATTTAGGATGTTATAGGGATGCTAATTTTGATATGTCTACTACTTATTGCAATGATCATGATTGCGGTGATAATGATTCTTATGATCTTGAAATTTTATTTAATTCTTATGATGAATATGTTTGCAATAATATTGAAAGTGGGTTTGGAAGAGTGTCAACTTTAGGTATTAATGATCCCACTACTTTGGAGAATTATCAATCTTGTGATTTTTTTGATAAAAGTGAGTTTGGAGAGGTCATGACTTTATTTGATGATAATCCCACTATATTGGAAGAGTGTCAACTTTGCATACATGTGGATCGTGTAAAAAATATGTTAAGTGATAGCTATATTGTTGAATTTGAATATGATCCCACATATAATTATTATGAGAGAGGAAAATATTGTAGCAGAAATTTTCATGTTACTAAATTACCTCTCGTTATGTTGAGATTGCTTTTGCTTCTTTCTTTTCCTTGCATATGCTAGTTTTTGCGTCCCTTGATAACTTGTTTGCTTATAAAATGCCTATGCATAGGAAGTATGTTAGACTTAGACTTGTTTTTCACATGCTACATGATGCTCTCTTCATGTTTCAATTACTCTCTTTCATGTGAGCATCATTAAAATTATTATGCTTAGCTAAGGGCGTAAAATTATAGCGCTTGTCGGGAGGCAACCCAATGAATAAAATTTATTTTTGCTTTTTGCTTTCTGTTCTTGAGTGTTAGCACAATTATGCTACTGTTATGATTGTGTTTTTTATGTTTTAATTAGTGTTTGTGCCAAGTAAAGCCTTTAGGGTCTTCTTGGGTGATAGTTGTTTGATCTTGCTGAAAAAACAAAAACTTTTGCGCTCGTGAAAATACTTCTCATTTTTAACCAGAGAGCGATAAAATACCCATTCCTTTTGCAGTAGATCAATATACAAATTTCTCAGGCCGTCCTAATTTTTAGAATTTTTGGAGTTCCAGAAGTATTCAAAACACCCAGATTACTACAGACTGTTCTGTTTTGACAGATTCTGTTTTCTATGCGTTATGTGCTTATTTTGATGGATCTATGGTTTTCTTTGATGAGTTTTTGCCATAGAAAAGTTGGAATACAGTAGATATAATGCAAGAACAAAATATGAATTGGTTTGATACAACACTTATAGTAGTGATTTATTTTCTTATACTAACGGATCTCACGAAAGTTTTGTTGAGTTTTGTGTGATTGAATTTTTCAAGTTTTCGGTTATCTTACGTTGGATGAAGGAATAAGGAGTAAGAAGAGCCTAAGCTAGGGGATGCCCCGGCATCCCAAACTATTATCCAAAAGAGAGCAAGCAACTAAGCTTGGGGATGCCCCCAAGTGGCATCCCCTCTTTCTTCGAACGACCATCGGTATTTTACTCGAAGCTATACTTTTATTCGTCACATACTATGTGTTTTGCTTGGAGCGTCTTGTATGATATGAGTCTTCGCTTGTTTCATTTTTTGTTTTAAGTCTTGATTACTTGTTGGACACATCTATTTGAGAGAGCCAAAATTATGTCATGACTTGTTAGAATTGCTCTCTATGCTTCACTTAAATCTTTTATGAGCTATAGACTTGCTGTAGTGCTTCACTTATATCTTTTTCAGCATAGTGTGCTTTAGTATTTTTGAAGAAATACTCTCTTACTTCACTTAGATTTATTTTCGAGTTAATAAAATTTTCAAGAAATTATCTCTTGCTTCACTTAAATTAATTTGAGAGAAAGAAAAAATTATGCTCATGATCTTCACTTATATTTGTTTCAGCTTGTCAAAAGCAACATATGGAAATTAGTTCCAAAGTGATAGATATCCAAGAAGGATATAATAAATCTTTCGTGCAGATCATTGGACAAAATAAACTTGATTCTTAGTAATAGTTTTGAGATATGATGATGTGATATGTGAGTTATGTTGATAAGTAATTATGCTTTAGTAAGAATATTGGTGTTAAGGTTTGTGATTCCCTATGCAAGCACAAAAGCCAATAATTATGCAATAAAATTATATCCTACTTGTGGTGCATTATTCGGTGTTAATTATGCTTAATGCTCGCTTATGAGATTATTCGTTTCTTGGTTGGTCGCTTCACAATCTTTTGCTAGCCTTCATTTTGCACTAAGTATGATCTCTACTTGTGCATCCAAAAACCTTTAAACCAGTTTTGCCACATGAGTCCACTATATCTACCTATATGCGGTATTCTTTTGCCATTCTAAGAAAATTTGTATGTGCCATCTCTAATTTTCAAAATAAACTTCTCTTTTGTGTGTTTGTTTCGCTCGCGGAACGGTGAGGGGTGGCTAATATTTTCCATGCTAGATGTGTTATTCTCGCGATGAGTGTTTATTCAGTTGTCATTACACGAGATTAAGGCAAATGTATTAGGGAGGCCCAGTCCCAAAATGAAAAATGAATTTACTTTATGTTGTCAAATAATAAATTCCTTGGGAAGTGTTGGTATGGAGGGCAACTATGGATACGGCTAGCCATGGAAAGTGAAAGTATGGTTGAAAAAGGAATAAACTTTATTTTCTGTTTGGGAACCGCCTATGATATATCTAGCATGGAAAGTGTTGGGAACTCTAAGTCGTTTTCGTTGGTGGGAAGGATACACCTCCCAAAATGTTTTTATCCCTAAATTTTTCGCTTTGAGCTCTGGCACCTCTACAAATCCCTACTTCCCTATGCGATGGGCCTTTCTTTTACCTTATGCAATTTTTATTTTTATTTCGAAATTGAGTTTACATCTTCTCTTATAAAAGCACCAACTAGGAGGCAATATGATCATACTTGAGTATTGCGTGTAGTTAATATGCGAGTGTGTTTCTGAAGGAAATATGCCCTAGAGGCAATAATAATGTTATTATTTTATTTCCTTATATCATGATAAATGTTTGTTATTCATGCTAGAATTGTATTACCGGAAACATAATACTTGTGTGAATACATAGACAAACTAAACGTCACTAGTATGCCTCTACTTGACTAGCTCATTAATCAAAGATGGTTATGTTTCCTAACCATAGACATGTGTTGTCATTTGATTAACGGGATCACATTATTAGGAGAATTATGTGATTGGCATGACCCATTCCATTAGCTTAGCACCCGATCGTTTAGTATGTTGCTATTGCTTTCTTCATGACTTATACATGTTCCTATGACTATGAGATTATGCAACTCCCGTTTGCCGGAGGAACACTTTGTGTGCTACCAAACGTCTCAACGTAATTGGGTGATTATAAAGGAGCTCTACAGTTGTCTCCAAAGGTAAATGTTGGGTTGGCATATTTCGAGGTTAGGATTTGTCACTCTGATTGTCGGAGAGGTATCTCTGGGCCCTCTCGGTAATGCACATCACACAAGCCGTGCAAGCATTGCAACTAATGAGTTAGTTGCGAGATGATGTATTACGTAACAAGTAAAGAGACTTGCCGATAACAATATTGAACTAGGTATTGAGATACCGACTATCAAATCTCGGGCAAGTAACATACCGATGACAAAGGGAACAACGTATGTTGTTGTGCGCTCTGACCGATAAAGATCTTCATAGAATATGTGGGAGCCAATATGAGCATCCAGGTTCCGCTATTGGTTATTGACCGGAGACATGTCTCGGTCATGTCTACATTGTTCTCGAACCCATAGGGTCCGCACGCTTAAGGTTTCGATGATAGTTATATGAGTTTATGAGTTTTTGATGTACCGAAGTTAGTTCGGAGTCCCGGATGTGATCACGGACATGATGAGGAGTCTCGAAATGGTCGAGACATAAAGATTGATATATTGGATGGCTATATTCGGACACCGGAAGTGTTCCGGGTGATTTCGGAGAAAACCGGAGAGCCGGAGGGTTACCGGAAACCCCCCGGGAGAAGTAATGGGCCATATGGGCCTTAGTGGAGAGAGAGAGAGGGGCAGCCAGGGCGGGCCGCGCACCTCCTCGCCCCTTGGTCCGAATTGGACTAGGAGAGGGGGCGGCGCCCCCCTTTCCTCCTTCCTCCCCACTTCCTTTCCCCCCTCCTAGTAGGAGTCCTACTCCTACTAGGAAGAGGACTCCTTCTTGGCGCACCTATAGGGCCGGCCGGCCTCCTCCCCTTGCTCCTTTATATACGAGGGTAGGGGGCACCCCTAGAGACACAAGTTGATCCACGTGATCGTTTTCTTAGCCATGTGCGGTGCCCCCTTCCACCATAATCCTCGATAATATTGTAGCGGTGCTTAGGCAAAGCCCTGCAACGGTAGAACATCAAGATCGTCACCACGCTGTCATGCTGATGGAACTCTTCCCAAACACTTTGCTGGATCGGAGTCCGAGGATCGTCATCGAGCTGAACATGCGCTAAAACTCGAAGGTGTCATAGTTTCGGTGCTTGATCGGTCGGGCCGTGAAGACGTACGACTACATCAACCGCGTTGTGCTAACGCTTCCGCTATCGGTCTGCAAGGGTTCGTAGATCACACTCTCCCCTCTCGTTGCTATGCATCACCATGATCTTGCATGTGCGTAGGAAATTTTTTGAAATTACTACGTTCCCCAATAGTGGTATCAGAGCAAGGTTTTATGTGTTGATGTTATATGCACCAGTAGAACACAAGTGAGTTGTGGGCGATATAAGTCATACTGCTTACCAGCATGTCATACTTTGGTTCGGCGGTATTGTTGGACGAAGCGGCCCGGACAGACATTACGCGTACGCTTACGCGAGACCGGTTCTCCCGACGTGCTTTGCACAAAGGTGGCTGGTGGGTGTCAGTTTCTCCAACTTTAGTTGAACCGAGTGTGGCTACGCCCGGTCCTTGCGAAGGTTAAAACAGCACCAGCTTGACAAACTATCGTTGTGGTTTTGATGCGTAGGTAACATTGGTTCTTGCTTAAGCCCATAGCAGCCACGTAAAACTTGCAACAATGAAGTAGAGGACGTCTAACTTGTTTTTGCAGGGCATGTTGTGATGTGATATGGTCAAGACATGATGCTAAATTTTATTGCATGAGATGATCATGTTTTGTAACCAAGTTATCGGCAACTGGCAGGAGCCATATGGTTGTTGCTTTATTGTATGCAATGCAATTGCGTTGTAATGCTTTACTTTATCACTAAGCGGTAGCGATAGTCGTGGAAGCATAAGATTGGCGAGACGACAACGATGCTACGATGGTGATCAAGGTGTCGCGCCGGTGACGATGATGATCATGACGGTGCTTCGAAGATGGAGATCACAAGCACAAGATGATGATGGCCATATCATATCACTTATATTGATTGCATGTGATGTTTATCTTTTATGCATCTTATCTTGCTTTGTTTGACGGTAGCATTTTAAGATGATCTATCACTAATTATCAAGAAGTGTTCTCCCTGAGTATGCACCGTTGCGAAAGTTCTTCGTGCTGGGACACCACGTGATGATCGGGTGTGATAGGCTCTACGTTCAAATACAACGGGTGCAAAACAATTGCACACGCGGAATACTCAGGTTATACTTGATGAGCCAAGCATATACAGATATGGCCTCGGAACACGGAGACCGAAAAGTCGAGTGTGAATCATATAGTAGATATGATCAACATAGTGATGTTCACCAATGAAACTACTCCACCTCACGTGATGATCGGACATGGTTTAGTTTATTTGGATCACGTAATCACTTAGAGGATTAGAGGGATGTCTATCTAAGTGGGAGTTCTTTAGTAATATGATTAATTTAACCTAAATTTATCATGAACTTAGTACCTGATAGTATCTTGCTTGTTTATGTTTGATTGTAGATAGATGGCACGTGTTGTTGTTCCGTTGAATTTTAATGCGTTCCTTGAGAAAGCAAAGTTGAAAGATGATGGTAGCAATTACACGGACTGGGTCCGTAACTTGAGGATTATCCTCATTGTTGCACAGAAGAATTACGTCCTGGAAGCACCGCTGGGTGCCAGGCCTGCTGCTGGAGCAACACCAGATGTTATGAACGTCTAGCAGAGCAAAGCTGATGATTACTCGATATTTCGGTGTGCCATGCTTTATGGCTTAGAATCGGGACTTCAACGATGTTTTGAACGTCATGGAGCATATGAGATGTTCCAGGAGTTGAAGTTAATATTTCAAGCAAATACCCGGATTGAGAGATATGAAGTCTCCAATAAGTTCTATAGCTGCAAGATGGAGGAGAACAGTTATGTCAGTGAGCATATACTCAAAATGTCTGGGTATAATAATCACTTGATTCAATTGGGAGTTAATCTTCCAGATGATTGCGTCATTGACAGAATTCTCCAATCACTGCCACCAAGCTACAAGAGCTTCGTGATGAACTATAATATGCAAGGGATGACTAAGACTATTCCCGAGCTCTTCGCAATGCTGAAAGCTGCGGAGGTAGAAATCAAGAAGGAGCATCAAGTGTTGATGGTCAACAAGACCACTAGTTTCAAGAAAAAGGGCAAAGGGAAGAAGATGGGGAACTTCAAAAAGAACAGCAAGCAAGTTGCTACTCAAGAGAAGAAACCCAAACTTGGACCTAAGCCTGAAACTGAGTGCTTCTACTACAAGCAGACTGGTCATTGGAAGCGGAACTGCCCCAAGTATTTGGCGGATAAGAAGGATGGCAAGGTGAACAAAGGTATATGTGATATACATGTTATTGATGTGTACCTTACTAATGCTCGCAGTAGCACCTGGGTATTTGATAATGGTTCTGTTGCTAACATTTGCAACTCGAAACAGGGACTACGGATTAAGCGAAGATTGGCTAAGGACGAGGTGACAATGCGCGTGGGAAATGGTTCCAAAGTCGATGTGATCACGGTCGGCATGCTACCTCTACATCTACCTTCGGGATTAGTATTAGACCTAAATAATTGTTATTTGGTGCCAGCGTTAAGCATGAACATTATATCTGGATCTTGTTTGATGCGAGACGGTTATTCATTTAAATCAGAGAATAATGGTTGTTCTATTTATATGAGTAATATCTTTTATGGTCATGCACCCTTAAAGAGTGGTCTATTCTTATTAAATCTTGATAGTAGTGACACACATATTCATAATGTTGAAGCCAAAAGATGCAGAGTTGATAATGATAGTGCAACTTATTTGTGGCACTGCCGTTTGGGTCATATCGGTGTAAAGCGCATGAAGAAACTCCATACTGATGGACTTTTAGAACCACTTGATTATGAATCGCTTGGTACTTGTGAACCGTGCCTTATGGGTAAGATGACAAAAACACCGTTCTCCGGTACTATGGAGAGAGCAACAGATTTGTTGGAAATCATACATACAGATGTATGTGGTCCGATGAATGTTGAGGCTTGTGGCGGATATCGTTATTTTCTCACCTTCACAGATGACTTAAGCAGATATGGGTATATCTACTTAATGAAACATAAGTCTGAAACGTTTGGAAAGTTCAAAGAATTTCATAGTGAAGTTGAAAATCATCGTAACAAGAAAATAAAATTCCTACGATCTGATCGTGGAGAAGAATATTTGAGTTACGAGTTTGGTGTACATTTGAAACAATGCGGAATAGTTTCGCAACTCACGCCACCCGGAACACCACAGCGTAATGGTGTGTCCGAACGTCGTAATCGTACTTTACTTGATATGGTGCGATCTATGATGTCTCTTACTGATTTACCGCTATCGTTTTCGGGTTATGCTCTAGAGACGGCCGCATTCACGTTAAATAGGTCACCATCAAAATCCGTTGAGACGACGCCTTATGAACTGTGGTTTGGCAAGAAACCAAAGTTGTCGTTTCTGAAAGTTTGGGGCTGCGATGCTTATGTGAAAAAGCTTCAACCTGATAAGCTCGAACCCAAATCGGAGAAATGTGTCTTCATAGGATATCCAAAGGAAACTATTGGATACACCTTCTATCATAGATCCGAAGGCAAGACTTTCGTTGCTAAATTCGGAAACTTTCTAGAGAAGGAGTTTCTCTCAAAAGAAGTGAGTGGGAGGAAAGTAGAACTTGATGAGGTAACTGTACCTACTCCCTTATTGGGAAGTAGTACATCACAGAAACCAGTTTCTACGACACCTACACCAATTAGTGAGGAAGCTAATGAAGATGATCATGAAACTTCAGAACAAGATACTACTGAACCTCGTAGATCAACCAGAGTAAGATCCGCACCAGAGTGGTACGGTAATCCTATTCTGGAAGTCATGCCACTAGATCATGATGAACCTACGAACTATGGAGAAGCGATGGTGAGCCCAGATTTCGCAAAATGGCTTGAAGCCATGAAATCTAAGATGGGATCCATGTATGAGAAGAAAGTATGGACTTTGGTTAACTTGCCCAATGATCAGCAAGCAATTGAGAATAAATGGATCTTTAAGAAGAAGACTGACGCTGACGGTAATGTTACTGTCTACAAAGCTCGACTTGTCGCAAAAGGTTTTCGACAAGTTCAAGGGATTGACTATGATGAGACCTTCTCACCCGTAGTGATGCTTAAGTCTGTCCGAATCATGTTAGCAATTGCCGCATTTTATGATTATGAAATTTGGCAGATGGATGTCAAAACTGCATTCCTGAATGGATTTCTGGAAGAAGAGTTGTATATGATGCAGACGGAAGGTTTTGTCGATCCAAAGGGAGCTAACAAAGTGTGCAAGCTCCAGCGATCCATTTATGGACTGGTGCAAGCCTCTCGGAGTTGGAATAAATGCTTTGATAGTGTGATCAAAGCATTTGGTTTTGTACAGACTTTTGGAGAAGCCTGTATTTACAAGAAAGTGAGTGGGAGCTCTGTAGCATTTCTGATATTATATGTAGATGACATATTACTAATCGGAAATGATATAGAATTTCTGGATAGCATAAAGGGATACTTGAATAAGAGTTTTTCAATGAAAGACCTCGGTGAAGCTGCTTACATATTGGGCATTAAGATCTATAGAGACAGATCAAGACGCTTAATTGGACTTTCATAAAGCACATACCTTGACAAAGTTTTGAAAAGGTTCAAAATGGATCAAGCAAAGAAAGGATTCTTGCATGTGTTACAAGGTGTGAAATTGAGTAAGACTCAATGCCCGACCAATGCAGAAGATAGAGAGAAAATGAAAGATGTTCCCTATGCTTCAGCCATAGGCTCTATCATGTATGCAATGATGTGTACTAGACCTTATGTGTGTCTTGCTATAAGTCTAGCAGGGAGGTACCAAAGTAATCCAGGAGTGAATCACTGGACAGCGGTCAAGAACATCCTGAAATACCTGAAAAGGACTAAGGATATGTTTCTCATATATGGAGGTGACAAAGAGCTCATCGTAAATGGTTACGTTGATGCAAGCTTTGACACTGATCCGGACGATTCAAAATTGCAAACCGGATACGTGTTTACATTAAACGGTGGAGCTGTCAGTTGGTGCAGTTCTAAACAAAGCGTTGTGGCGGGATCTACATGTGAAGCGGAGTACATAGCTGCTTCGGAAGCAGCAAATGAAGGAGTCTGGATGAAGGAGTTCATATCCGATCTAGGTGTCATACCTAGTGCATCGGGTCCAATGAAAATCTTTTGTGACAATACTGGTGCAATCGCCTTGGCAAAGGAATCCAGATTTCACAAGAGAACCAAGCACATCAAGAGACGCTTCAATTCCATCCGGGATCTAGTCCAGGTGGGAGACATAGAGATTTGCAAGATACATACGGATCTGAATGTTGTAGACCCGTTGACTAAGCCTCTTCCACGAGCAAAACATGATCAGCACCAAAGCTCAATGGGTGTTAGAATCATTACCGTGTAATCTAGATTATTGACTCTAGTGCAAGTGGGATACTGAAGGAAATATGACCTAGAGGCAATAATAATGTTATTATTTATTTCCTTATATCATGATAAATGTTTATTATTCATGCTAGAATTGTATTATCCGGAAACATAATACTTGTGTGAATACATAGACAAACTAAACATCACTAGTATGCCTCTACTTGACTAGCTCATTAATCAAAGATGGTTATGTTTCCTAACCATAGACATGTGTTGTCATTTGATTAACGGGATCACATTATTAGGAGAATGATGTGATTGACATGACCCATTCCATTAGCTTAGCACCCGATCGTTTAGTATGTTGCTATTGCTTTCTTCATGACTTATACATGTTCCTATGACTATGAGATTATGCAACTCCCGTTTGCCGGAGGAACACTTTGTGTGCTACCAAGCGTCACAACGTAATTGGGTGATTATAAAGGAGCTCTACAGGTGTCTCCAAAGGTAAATGTTGGGTTGGCGTATTTCGAGATTAGGATTTGACACTCCGATTGTCGGAGAGGTATCTCTGGGCCCAGTCGGTAATGCACATCACTTAAGCCTTGCAAGCATTGCAACTAATGAGTTAGTTGCGGGATGATGTATTACGGAACGAGTAAAGAGACTTGCCGGTAACAAAATTGAACAAGGTATTGAGATACCGACGATCGAAACTCGGGCAAGTAACATACCGATGACAAAGGGAACAATGTATGTTGTTGTGCGGTCTGACCGATAAAGATCTTCGTAGAATATGTGGGAGCCAATATGAGCATCCAGGTTCCGCTATTAGTTATTGACCGGAGACATGTCTCGGTCATGTCTACATTGTTCTCGAACACGTAGGGTCCGCACGCTTAAGGTTTTGATGACAGTTATATGAATTTATGAGTTTTTGATGTACCGAAGTTAGTTCGGAGTCCCGGATGTGATCACGGACATGACGAGGAGTCTCGAAATGGTCGAGACATAAAGATTGATATATTGGACGGCTATATTCGGACACCGGAAGTGTTCTGGGTGATTTCGAAGAAAACCGGAGAGCCGGAGGGTTACCGGAAACCCCCCGGGAGAAGTAATGGGCCATATGGGCCTTAGTGGAGAGAGAGAGAGGGGCAGCCAGGGTGGGCCGCGCGCCTCCTCCCCCCTTGGTCTGAATTGGACTAGGAGAGGGGCGGCGCCCCCCTTTCCTTCTCCCTCCCCACTTCCTTTCCCCCCTCCTAGTAGGAGTCCTACTCCTACTAGGAGGAGGACTCCTCCTTGGCGCGCCTATAGGGCCGGCCGGCCTCCTCCCCTTGCTCCTTTATATACGGGGGCAGGGGGCACCCCTAGAGACACAAGTTGATCCACGTGATCGTTTTCTTAGCCATGTGTGGTGCCCCCTTCCACCATAATCCTCGATAATATTGTAGCGGTGCTTAGGCGAAGCCCTGCAACGGTAGAACATCAAGATCGTCACCACGCCATCGTGCTGACGGAACTCTTCCCCAACACTTTGCTGGATCGGAGTCCGGGGATCGTCATCGAGCTGAATGTGTGCTAAAACCCGGAGGTGCCGTAGTTTTGGTGCTTGATCGGTCGGGCCGTGAAGACGTACGACTACATCAACCGCGTTGTGCTAACGCTTCTGCTGTCGGTCTACAAGGGTACGTAGATCACACTCTCCCCTCTCGTTGATATGCATCACCATGATCTTGCGTGTGCGTAGGAATTTTTTTGAAATTACTACGTTCCCCAATAGTTTCATGAATGGATCAATGGTTGAGCATGATGGGCTAGGGATAGCTTATTTTAGCATTGATATTTTGAAACACATGGTTGCTTGTTGATATGCTTGAGTATTTAAGTTATCTCAAAACTAGACTATTGCTTTGAAAAATATAAAAGTCCAAATGTCCATGCTATAAAGAAAAGAATATGATATGACATGATAGGCAGCATTCCACATCAAAAATTCTGTTTTTATCACTTACCTACTCGAGGACAAGTAGGAGTTAAGCTTGGGGATGTGGTGTCTAGTACACAAATTTATTCTTGTAGACACATGTTGGGCCTCCAAGCGCAGAGTTTTGTAGGACAGTAGCAATTTTCCCTCAAGTGGATGACCTAAGGTTTATCAATCCTTGAGAGGTGTAGGATGAAGATGGTCTCTCTCAAACGACCCGGCAACCAAATACAAGAAATCTCTTGTGTCCCCAATAGACCCAATAAAATGGCAAATTGTATAGGTGCACTAGTTCGGCGAATAGATGGTGTTAAAAGTGTAACATGGATGGTAGAAATATATTTATATAATCTGAATAAATAAAAACAGCATGGTAGCAAATAGTAAATGGGCACAAAAACGGTATTGCAATGCTTGAAAATGAGGCCTAGGGTCTATACTTTCACTAGTGCAACCTCTCAACAATGCAACCTCTCATCATATAACCACCCCTCAAAGTGCGATGAGGAATCACTCCAAAGTTCCTATCTACCAGAGAACATAAGAATAAATTGTTTGTAGGGTACGAAACCACCTCAAAGCTATTTTTTCCATTCAATCTATTCAAGAGTTCGTACTAAAATAACACAAAGCTATTCTTTCTGTTTGATCTATCCTAGAGTTCGTGCTAAAATAACACCAAAGCAAATTCATATTCATAATACTCAATCCAACACAAAGAACTTCAAAGAGTGCCCCAAGATTTCTACCAGAGAAACAAATACAAGAATGTGCATCAACCCCTATGCATAGATTACCCTAGTGTCACCTAGGGAATCCGCAAGTTGAGTTCCAAAACATATATCAAGTGAATCAATACGATACCCCATTTTCACCACGAGTATTCAACTGCAAGACATATATCAAGTGTTCTCAAATCCATAAAAGTATTCAATCCGATAGCAACAAAATCTCAAAGGGAAAAACTCAATTCATCACTAGAGGGGGGAAACACTATATGATCCGACTATATTAACAAAGCCCGCGATACATCAAGATCATGACATCTCAAGAACAAGAGAGAGAGAGAGAGAGAGAGAGAGAGAGAGAGAGACAGAGAGATTAAACACATAGCTACTGGTACAAACCCTCAGCCCCGAGGGTGGACTACTCCCTCCTCATCGTGGTGGCCACCGGGATGATGAAGATGGCCACCGGAGATGATTTCCCCCCTCCGGCAGGGTGCCGGAAAGGGTCTAGATTGGATTTCGGTGGCTACAGAGCCTTGCGGCAGTGGAACTTCTGATCTAGGTTAACCTCGAGGGTTTTCGAAATATTGCCGGAAAGGGTCTAGATTGGATTTCGGTGGCTACAGAGCCTTGCGGCAGTGGAACTTTTGATCTAGGTTAACCTCGAGGGTTTTCGAAATATTTGTGAATTTATAGGGTAAAGAGGGGTGCGAGAGGCCACAGAGGTGGGCACAACCCACCTGGGCGCGCCTGTGGGCCCAGGCGCGCCCTGGTGGGTTGTGCACCCCTCGGGGCACCCCCCAGGTGCTGCTCTGGCCCATTGTCAGTTCTATATCTGGCGTATCTCGTAGTAGGGGTCCTAAGCTAGGCGTCTTGGAGCGATGGTAACACGGACACATGTTTTACCCAGGTTCGGGCCCTCTTGATGGAGGTAAAACCCTAAGTCCTGCTTTTGATTGTATTCATATGGCTGTAGTACAAAGTACATATGTATACCACGAGACTGTAGTAATGAATATTAGATTGTTTATTGTCTAGTTTGGCATCGGTTTATATATGCACCGGAGGCCTATGGTTTTGGAGAGTCCTTGGCTTGGGTGCCAAGTCTTGTGGAAACCTCCTTGTATGCGGCATGGGCTGCCCGAAGTGGACCATGAATGAACCGTCGTGGGGTTCCTCGGTGAGGGAGTCCTGGATTAGGGGGTCCTCAGATAGCTGAACTATATCCCTTGGCCAGACTGTTGGACTATGAAGATACAAGATTGAAGACTTCGTCCCGTGTCCGTGTGGGACTCTCCTTTGCGTGGAAGGCAAGCTTGGCAATTTGGATATATAGATCTCCTCCCTTGTAACCGACTCCGTGTAACCCTAGCTCCCTCCGGTGTCTATATAAACCGAAGGGTTTAGTCCGTAGGACAACAACAATCATACCATAGGCTAGCTTCTAGGGTTTAGCCTCTCCGATCTCGTGGTAGATCAACTCTTGTAATACTCATATCATCAAGATCAATCAAGCAGGAAGTAGGGTATTACCTCCATCAAGAAGGCCCAGACCTGGGTAAACATTGTGTCCCCCGCCTCCTGTTACCATCCGCCTTAGACGCACAGTTTGGGACCCCCTACCCGAGATCCGCCGGTTTTGACACCAACATTGGTGCTTTCATTGAGAGTTCCACTGTGTCGTCACCATAAGGCTCGATGGCTCCTTCGATCATCGGCAACGATGCGATCCAGGGTGAGGTTTTTCTCCCCGGACAGATCTTCGTATCCGGCGGCTTCGCACTGCGGGCCAACTCGCTTGGCCATCTGAAGCAGATCGAAAGCTACGCCCCTGGCCATCAGGTCAGGTTTGGAAGTTTGAACTATACTACCTACATCCGCGGAGACTTGATCTTCGACGAATTCGAGCCCGCGTCAGGTGCGCTGCACAGTCACGACGGGCATGACTTAGCTCTACCGTCAGACAGTGTTCGGGAGATCACACCTGTGGCGACTTCGGCCCTTGATCCAAAGCAGATCACGCCGTCCGAGGACGGGTGGATGCACCCCGCCCCAGAGGCCGCACACTCAGTGGCGATAGAGCCGAATACTGACTTCACCTCCTACGAGACCTGTGTTGCCGGACCTTTGGATTCATCCCCGGCCACGGTCTCCAAACCGCATGTGTCCGTACCTATCAAATATGATTGGGTGCCGATCACGAAGTTTTCCTCCGCTGATATCTTTCAGCACTCGCCCTTGGGCGATGTGCTAAATTCATTAAGGTCTCTCTCCTTGTCAGGAGGCCCTTGGCCGAACTGTGTTCGGCTCGAGTGGGAAGCAGACGACCAAGAAATTTGTTCCCCACCCACCACCCACTTAATAGCCACTGTCGACGACTTAACCGACATGCTTGATTTCGGCTCCGAAGACATCGACGGTATGGACGATAATGCGGGAGACGAACAAGAACCACCGCCCGCAGCGCGCTGGACTTCCACTTCATCACATGATATATACATGGTGGATACACCCAAAGAAAATGATGATGAGGAAGGGGAGGAAGCAGCGAAGGACAATTCCCTCGAGAAGCAACCAAATCGACGGCGTAAGCGCGGCTCCAAATCCCGCCCCGGCAAAAACAGCGATAACAGTGCAAGAAAGAGTAACACCCCGGTCGACCCCAAAGGAGACAACGACCACATGAACCCAGCGGTGGAGCGGGGTATACCAGCAGATGGAAAACATAGTACGGAGTCGCTGTCTAGTCACGACGACCCCGAGGGTAAAACTCATCGACCTGTCTCCGGAGACATGAATAGTCCGGACGGCGATGCACACCTCATCCCTAAAAGACACTCGGAACAAGAGAACCTTCATAAAAGGCTCATTGAAAACGCGCAGAGCCTGAAGAAGCAGAAGCAGAGGCTTAAGACCGCACAGAATACGCTCAACAGCAGATGGAATAAAGTGCTTGACACGGAAGAAAAGTACGGCGGCAATTGCCACACAAAAAGCTATCCAAAGCGCAAGCTGTTGCCTGAATTCGACGATGAGGCCTTAGAGGCCACTCAGCCGAAAAATAAAACGGCCGATCAACCGGACCGGCCACCCCGTGGTCGTGATAGGGCGGCTAACGATGACATACTCAAGTCAGCACACGACCTACGTGAGGACCTACACAAAAAAGCCGGTTTGACCAGGTCCATTTACAGACCTAGGAAGTGCGTTCCGGCACAGAATCATCGCCGCCCAAATGACTATACTAATAGAATAATAGTTTGGAATCAAAACTGAACAATACAACCGTCAGACACACCCAAATACAGGGGTGCCGCACATCCCCTATGCTTCACCGACGAGGTACTGGACCATGAATTCCCAGAAGGAATCAAACCCGTGAACATAGAGTCATACGATGGAACAACAGACCCTGGGGTCTGGATTGAGGACTTTATCCTTCACATCCACATGGCTCGTGGAGATGATCTCCATGCCATCAAATACTTGCCCTTAAAGTTGAAAGGACCATCTAGTCACTGGTTGAAAAGCCTCCCCGAAAACTCAATTGGAACTTGGGACGCTTTTAGGGCCGCCCAAATGACTATACTGACAGAATAATAGTTCAGAATCAAAACCGAACAATAAAACCGTCAGACACACCCAAATATAGGGGTGCCGCACACCCCCTATGATTCACCGATGAGGAACTGGACCATGAATTCCCAGAAGGATTCAAACCCATGAACATAGAGTCATACGACGGAACAACAAACCCTAGGGTCTGGATTGAGGACTTTATCCTTCACATCCACATGGCTCGTGGAGATGATCTCTACGCCATCAAATACTTGCCCTTAAAGTTGAAAGGACCAGCTAGGCACTGGTTGAAAAGCCTCCCTGGAAACTCAATTGGAACTTGGGAAGAGCTCGAGGACGCTTTCAGGGCTAATTTTCAAGGGACCTATGTCCGACCTCCGGATGTAGACGATTTAAGTCACATAATTCAGCAACCCGGAGAGTCAGCCCGAAAGCTTTGGAACAGATTCCTCACTAAGAAGAATCAAATTGTCGATTGCCCGGACGCCGAAGCCTTAGTGGCTTCCAAACATAGTGTCCGGGACGAATGGCTTGCTAGACACCTCGGCCAGGAAAAACTAAGGACAATGGTAGCCCTAACAAGCCTTATGACCTGCTTTTGCGCGAGAGAGGATAGTTCAATGGCACCAGCGACCCAAGCACATCCGGAGTCAGGCATGGCAATGGAAAACCACGACGCAATAAAAGCAAGCGTCGAAGCAACGAAGACAGCCCAGACAACACGGCAATAAACGCCGGATTCAGGGGCTCTCGACCCGGTCAACGGAAAATCCATTCAAAGGCAGCAGAGATGGACCGTCCAGCCTAAACAAGATTCTGGACAGATTATGTCAGATTCATGGCACCTCCGATAAACCTGCAAATCACACCAACAGAGAATGCTGGGTCTTTAAGCAGGCCGGCAAGCTAAACGCCGAACACAAGGGGAGGGATACACCAAGTGAAGAGGAGGATGAGCCTCACCAACAAAACACTGGGGGACAGAAAAATTCCCACCAGAAGTCAAAACAGTGAACATGATTCATGTAACGAAGAGGAGGAGCACACGTGCACTTCGAGACGTATACACCGTAGAGCTCGTTACCCCCAAGTTCAACCCTTGGTCGGCCTACCCAATCACTTTTGATCGTAGGGACCACCCGACTAGTATCCGGCACGGAGGATTGGCTGCCTTGGTACTAGACCCAATAATTGACGGATACCATCTCACACGAGTCCTTATGGACGGCGGCAGTAGTCTTAATCTGATATATCAAGACACAGTTCGCAAAATGGGGATAGACCCAACAAGAATCAGCCAAAGCAATACTACCTTTAAAGGAGTAGTACCAGACCCAGAGGCCCACTGCACGGGCTCTATAGTACTAGAGGTTGTATTCGGTTCTCCCGGCAACTTCCGAAGCGAAGAATTAACCTTCGACATTGCTCCATTCCAAAGCGGCTATCAAGCACTACTCGGAAGAACAGCCTTCGCTCGTTTTAATGCAATATCGCATTACGCTTATCTTAAGCTCAAGATGCTCGGTCCACGTGGCATCATCATAGTTAGCGGAAACTCGGAGCGTTCCTTACATGCGAAGGAATGTACGATGGCTTTCGCAGCCGAACACTGAACGACCCCTCCAATCAGAATAAATGATCGATCATCAAGACCGTGGACACGGCTAGACGAGTCCGGCGCACCCCTCGCTGTAACAGTTCAGATAAAACCGAGATTGGGTCGATGGATATACCCCCATAGGTGGCGCTAGGGGCTTCCCGCATGTAAAAAGGACTATAATGACAATCGTGCTACACCCTTCCAGGACACGGCACAACGGAGACACAGGCGGAGACATGCAGCAAGGCCCCGCTCAAAGGTTTCTTTTTAGATTAAGACTGTCGGTGTCAAAACCGGCGGATCTCGGGTAGGGGGTCCCGAACTGTGCATCTAGGATCGATGTTAACAAGAGGCAGGGGACACAATGTTTACCCAGGTTCGGGCCCTCTTGATGGAGGTAAAACCCTACGTCCTGCTTGATTGATATTGATGATATGGGTAGTACAAGAGTAGATCTACCACGAGATCAGAGAGGCTAAACCCTAGAAGCTAGCCTATGGTATGATTGTATGTTGTATATGATCTATCGACTAGCCTGGCCTCGGTTTATATAATGCACCAGAGGCCTAGGATAACAAGAGCCCTAGCCGAATACGCCGGTGGGGAGAAGTCCTTGTCTTGATCGCCAAGTCTTGTGGAATCTTCCTTGTATGCGGCAGCTGTCCGAACTGGCCCATGAGTATACGGCCATGGGGGTCCTCAGCCCAATCTAACAGATCGGGAGATGACGTGGTGAGTACCCCATAGTCCAGGACACCGTCAGTAGCCCCCTGAACCGGTCTTCAAGTTAGGGACACTCTTCGATTGTTCCAAACTGTTCTTCATCTTCGGTTGTCGGTCTTGAAAACTGGTTCAACAAATCTTCTCATCTTTGATCTTGAGGATTGCCGAAATGCATTCGACGGGTTTACACGTCGGGTATCTGAGGAGCCCCTTTATGTTTCGGCCTTTATCAATGCCTTGTTATTTTTATGCCACACCTCGGGTTTGAAGTTGTTCCCGGGAGGCAGTGTCCTCTTGCGTCTGAGCTCTAACGCCGGACTACATTCGAGGTATTTTTTGCAGCCGAGCACCAATTCCGAACTGCTTCCGAGCTCCAACGCCGAAATTTATCCGAGCTCCAATGCCGGACTGGGTCCAAGCTCCAACGCTGGACTATATCCAAGATGTCATAGATCATCTTGGTCCAAAAAAGTTGAAGGAGTTTAGCCGAGCTTAATGCCGGAAATGCCCTCTATATATATGGAGCCAGCCACTAGCGCCCGAGCTTTATGCCGGACTGCTTCCGAGATGGTGCACCACCCCGACTGTGGGCTGATTTTTTGTCAATATTTTTATTGGTGCAATTTATTCTCTACCGAGATATACAGCCAATAGCCCTCAAGGTGTGTATCGGTCTAAAACCCGAGATGCACCTGAAGGATGACATAAGACCGCTAATCCCAGTAGCCGCTGAGACTCAGGTTGATTTGCAAAATCGGCCTAAGGATGAGGTCCTAGCTCGGCAGAATACTTCGGGACACAAAAAGCGGCATGCTCAGTCCTCGAGACTCAGGTTGGGTGTGGCCGACCAACCTGAGGATCGTAATCTCCTCGGAAACTGTGTTGCACTTAAAATTTTCTGCATTGGATAGGCAATGCAGTAGCCCCCGAGACGCTGGTCGGGTGGCAACACCAGATCAGGGGATCGATGTGCCCCTTTAATATTTGTAAATAATAAGCCCGAAGCCCGGTAGCCCCCGAGCCTTAATGCGGGTACGGGTGGCCGAATTAAGGATCGATATCCATAGTAAAATCACAAATTGTGTGTAATGACTCTATGTATCCAAGTACTTTACGTCATTAATGCTCGGATTCGCATTGTACAAAACTTTGTTGACCGACCATCGGCTTCCACCTCCTCAGCTAGTAGCCGAGGAGTGTTTGTCCTACTTTATAGAGCCTTTATGAGGGCAAAGATTTACGACAAACAAGGCAATCTGGCTATACGGTTTTATAAACAAAGGTATGCAGAGAGATATGTTATATTACTGTTTAACAGAAGAAATGTCTTCCAAAGAAAATAGTCCTGCTATCGGCTCCTTTCTTTGGGTTGTCATGCTAAGCATGATCATGAAACCTCAGCTACAATGTAAGAGCAAAATATCGAGGATTTAGTTTGGGAGGCCAGTTACTAGCCCCCGGTAGTGTTTGGCGACAGTCGAGGTCAAGCCGTAAACACTTCGGCCATTGTTATGAATGGCCCATCATTTAACACCGTCATCCGATCACTGACCAGTTTACGCTTATTGTGACAGTCAGTTTTCGGCTTTCTCCACTGAGGTGCTTAACCATGTGAGCTGGAAGCACAATCGCAGTGGTTCTCCCTTCTCACACCTAGCCGAACAAAGCGGAACGTAGGAGGCAAGCGCAGGAGCCGGGCAACCCAACTATTGACCGAAGACACAATTCGAAACCGATGCATATATAGCAATATCCGAGAATGTTCTTGCCGAATCTCCAAAGGTGTCCGGTGTTGCACTGCGAGGCTTGTGCTGAAAACACACAAATAGTTTAAAAGTGCCATAAGCTTGGAAAACCAAAAAACATCAGTAAAAACTTGACGTCCGAACAAGATCAAGTGTTCGGTGCCAATCTGAAAATTGGCCTTAGCAAAAGAAGTGCTTCTGTCGTGCTTTAACATGATACATCCTATCTCAAGACTTCAAGCGGGTCAGCCTATGGCTTCAACCTCCTATCCCGAGGGCGGAGTACTTCTCATTAGGCCAGTTTCGCAAACTAAACTCTAGCGGCTTTGAGAGAGAAATTAGGCTCCCTGGCTAGTGACCACACGCTCGTGTCGAAAAAAGGAGTGATAGATAATAATAATAATAATAATAATAATAATAATAATAATAATAATAATAATAATAATAATAATAATAAAACTTTGCAACGACTAAGAAGAAGAACACTTATCATAAAACAACTCATATAAATTTAAGAGCCCCCATGTGACTTGGGTAAAAGAATGATTGCATGTACCGAAGTACTTATATCATATCTATGTTCAACCGAACTTTAAACGCGTCTTAACCGACCGTCGGCTTCTCCCTCTTCGGTTAAGGACCGAAAAGTGTTATGTACTCCATCTGTCGAGAATATCGACGGTGTTTCCAATAACCAGGCAATCAGGCCATAAGGTTGTAACAGACAAAGCGCGCTCAGGGAACTTATGCTATATTACTGCGAAGTGTAAGAAGCATCTTCGAAGAAAATAGTACCCCCACCGATACCTTTCTTCGGTGCTCATTGTTATTATGAGACTTGTGCAATAGATTTTTTGTACTCATGATGTCGGAGTAATGGGCCACGGGTAGGCCAAGCCGAGACCCATAACCTTTCAAGACATCGGGGCAGGCTGCGCCCCTCAAGACCCCAGGGCGAAGAACCGCCTCCTGGGGAGTCTACGCGAGGTGGCCGACTGCCCGCTCATGGCCGAGTCCCAGGGACGACTTCCAGAGAAGCCAGCTTTGGGGAGTCGGCCGGCGACTCCAACAGAACCTTACCGAAGGGGACGGGGCAGGGGCGTGGCTACAGTGAGGCCCACTCCCCGCCCCTTACCAAGGGCAGGCATGGCTACAGCATGCCGTACTGGGGAAGATCTCCCTGCGGCGTGGCACTATTGCCAGGCCGGCCCTGACATCAGCACCACTGTACCAAGTCTTGTGCCCACAACGGCTTGTCTGTGCGGCCTGGAAGACGGCGGGAGAACCACCAGCCGGACCCATCGGGAGTCGGCCCGAGGGAGTCGGCCGGGCCCTCCCCCAGGGCCCATGCGCTATTAATCAAGAAGAGATAGGGAGTGGCCACAGTGATCGCCCGCCAGGCGGCGGGGCTGTTGCCACGACCCCATGACCAAGCTTGCATCATCAAGAGCACGGCTACAGTAATCAGCAGCCGGCAAGTCCAGCCCGTGGTGGACGCGGCCTGTCGGCTCCGTACCAGACCAGTCGGCGGGGCCCACCAGTCGGCGGGCCCCAGCAGCCGGTGGAGAAGTCGGAGGTCGGAGACACTGACGGCTGGGCCCGCGACCAGTCACATTACCATTGTACCCCTGGGGGGTAGGCCTATATAAACCCCCCGGGCACCCATGCAAAGGGTTGGACCCCGGTAGATCTAGACCACACCAGATAGGAGGAGAGAGCCAGCCTTGCCCTCTCAGGCCACCCGAAACAGCTCAAGGAGCAACCTTGTAAACACTTGACCATAGTGATCATGCGGAGACCCCACAGAGCAGCAGTAGGGGTGTTATCTCCCCGGAGAGCCCTGAAGCTGGGTAAGATTCGCCAGCGTGCATGCCTTCGCCTCATCCCGTTTCCAGGCACCGGCGACGTTCTACTCACCCCCACCATGATAAGCCATCCGTTGGCATATGTTGCACCAAACTCCCGACATTTGGCGCCCACCTTGGGGCGTGGTGCACTGCCGTCCGGAGATCTGTTCTGGACGGGAACCCTTTTCCTCCCTAGCAAGCGCAGCCAGCCAGGCACGCCAGATGAAGTCTGCATCGACGCGCTGCGCGGCGTTGAGATCGCCTGCGCAGCCAGCTCCTTGGCCGAACTTGTCGGCGAGGTCTGCCTCTCCGACGAACCTGCGTCTGACACAGGCGCGGGCGCCCCCGAGAACCTCCTCGCGGGCCTCCTCGATCAACTCCACGTTTCCGGCGAGCCCGCCATAGACTTGGAGTCCGTAGGCTCCACCGACCCGATGCTGGTCGACTCCGACACCGCGTCAATCGACGCGTTTCCCACCAACGTGGTAGTCTACGACGAGCCTCTCCCCCACGCGGAGAGCAACGGAAGCACCGTCACTGAGGTGCTAGTCATCAGTCATGACGAGTCCCCTGGCGGAAGAGCACCCGATTCACTCGGCGCGGCGCTGCAAGACCTAACTGCGTCCATTCCAGAAGACGCTGACGCAGAGACTTTAGAAGCGCACCGCCTTCAGCTTGTTGAAGGCGCGAAGAAGCTGGCCAGCATGAGACGCTTGTCAAAAGCTTAGCAGCGGGAGATGGATCGCGCTGTTGGCGGCTCACCAGCCCCGGCAGGGCCCAGCCGCCTTGGCACGGTTCAGCAGCGCGGTGTAGCCATCGCCAGCCTGTTTGGGGCTGGCCGCCCCGTGTACGCCACCCCAGCAGAGAACATCCGAGCCGCCCAGGCAGCGGCGGACGAGCTGGATAATTTTGAGGGCGAAGAGCGCCGCCTCATGATGGAGCGAGTCCAGCGGCTCCTCGACACAGCCGCCGCGCAGAACGAGGCCAGCTGCCGCACGGAGGCGCCGCAGCGGCCAAACGACGACCCGCACCGAGATCAAGGCGCGACGTCTCGGACACCGACTGGCGGTGCCCGAGGAAGAAAGGACAAGGAGCCGGCTGACAGCCACAGTCGGACTCGGATTACCATAGAGCGTGACCGAGACGGTCGCCCTAGAGCAGTGGAACGACGGGACGACTGTCCGCCTCCCCCTCCCCGCAAGGAGAGGCGAGTCTCCCTGCCGCCTATTGATCATCCGACTCTCGGTGACCGCCTTGGCCGCCGAGAGGGAGTTGGAGAGAATGACGCCCGCCACTGGATCGACCGACTTCACCGGTCCCTGGCGTTGGAAGAAGAAGACGAGCTGGGTCCGCCTTGTTTCGGGCCCCGCATTCGGGACGAGCCCTTTCCCAGAGGGTTCACGCTCCCAAGAGACACGCCCAAGTATACCGGCTCCGTAAAGCCGGAGGACTGGCTAGTTGACTACTCCACGGCTATCAGCATAGCAAACGGCAACAAGCGCGTCGCCGTAAAGTACGTTCCGCTCACGCTCCAGGGCACGGCCCGGACATGGTTGAACAGCCTGAAGCCCCACAGCATCAACAGCTGGGTCGACTTCACCGAAGCGTTCGTCCGCAACTTCACCAGCACGTACAAGTGTCCTCCCAAGCCCCATCAGCTCTCCTTGTGCGTGCAAGGTCCTGACGAGTCAACTCGCGATTACCTCACGCGTTGGGCCGAGCTCCGGAATTCCTGCGAGGGCGTGCATGAGGTGCAGGCCATCGAGTACTTCACAGCCGGGTGCCGAGAAGGCACCCTCCTCAAGCACCAGCTCCTCTGCGACGAGCCAGAAACCCTCGACCAGCTGCTGATCATAGCAGACAAGTATGCCACGGCCGACTCCTCCATGAAGGCGGAAATTTGTATCAGCACGACTGGCAAAGTAGCTCCTCAAGCTCCAAGAACTCCGGCGGCAGATGCCGGCCGGCGACAGCAGTAGAGCGACAACAAGCGCAAGGCCCCGCCGCCGGCTTCCGGCAGCCGGCAGGTCGCGACCGTTGAAGCCCAGCAGCCAGAAGAGCAGCCTCTGCCCAAGCGACAGAAAGGCGTCAAGCCAAACTGGTTGCCGGCCTTCTCCTATGAGCAGACCTTGGATGGGCCTTGCAAGTTCCACAGCGGCGCGAAGCCGTCAAATCATACCACCCGGAAGTGCCACTGGCTCACCAGGATCGCCAAGGGAGACGGCCTCCTGCCGCCCCTACCTGCTAGGCAGCCGCCTCCGCCTCCGCCCCAGCAGCCGGTAATCAGGCCAGTCGGTGCGGTACAAGATGAATACCCTGAAGAGCACGGAGCCTATGTGGTGTTCACTAGTTTGGCTGACGATCGACACAGCAGGCGGCTGCAGCGACAAGAGGTGAACGCAGTAGCCTCAGAGACGCTAGAGTTCATGCACTAGTCCGAGAAGCCCATCAGCTGGAGCAGGGCCGACCACCCCGAAGTGATGCCGAGTCCGGGCTCCTATGCCTTGGTCCTGGATGCCACCTTTGCTACGGACAAGCGGGCCGCGCGTTTCTCGTGAGTTCTGATAGACGGAGGCAGCAGCATCAATATCCTTTACAAAGACATCATGGAGAAGTTAGTGTCGGCGTTCTGGGAACGGGGGTCCCCGGACTTGCCTGTCTGCGGCCTGCGGTGTGGCTCAAAGGGGGGCCCAGCGCGGCCCATCTTCACCAACACAAACCCAAGACCCTCGCGAGGGGCCAAGCCTCGTGGGGCGGACGACGTGGAGCTTCCTCAGGCACGGCCTCGTCAGGCTGGCTCAGGAGGAGGCGGAGAGATCAAGGCGGGGTACCTCACGAGGTGCCCGTGACGCAAGCCATGACGACCAAGGGCGCCAGGCGGGTGCCAGCCCGCGCACTATCCTCCTTTCCTCTTTGGTGCAAAGGGGGCAAGTGCAGCCGCGAAGTACCGAGGCATCAGGCAAAGGTTGTCATTTCGGTGCAACGAGACCAAGACCATGAGGACTACAAGACGGAGGTCATCGTGGAGCCCGAGACGGCGTCATCACCAGAGCTTTGTGCAGGCGAAGACTACTTTTGTCAGGGTAGCTAGTACTAGCTGTCCCCCTTCAAATTAGCCCGCCATTGTTGGCTCCCTTCCCGCTCGATATTTGGGAAGAGGACCAGGGCCTCTATAAATAGGACCAGCCACCCACAGAGCAAGGAGGTTGGAAGAAAAGAGAGAGAGAGAGAGAAGGGTGACTGAGCTCCTCCCAGCAGTTCATCGCCCCAGCCAAGAACAGACCCTCGCGAGGCTGTTCTTCCTTGTATTGTTCATCATCATCAGCCCAAGAGGCAATCCACCACACCACACACTGGAGTAGGGTATTACACCACAACGGTGGCCCAAACCAGTATAAACCCTGTGTCTCTTGTGTTGTTCTTTCCATAGTTTAGATCCTAGCAAGGCGGAGGAGTGCAGGTAGGTAGGAGGTGAAATCTCCGCGTGCACCGCAGTGTTCGAACCTCAAGGGTCTGCCGGAACCCGAAATCCGACATTTGGCGCGCCAGGTAGGGGTGCGCCAGGATTCGTCTTCCACCACCCCGTTCTCCTCCGACCATCACGCCCATGTCCGACGCTCGTCGAGCCCGCGCCGAGCACCGGGCCACGCTCGCTTCCCGCATCGCCCAGACGGCCCCTGTCGGCAGGCGTCCTCGCCATTCCCCGTCACCTGTCGTCAACGCCGCCACCGGCCCGGCGGGGGACGAGCAGCAAGCAGAGTCCCAGCATCCGTCCGTGCGGCAAGATGGCCGCACCGCAACTCCCTCGCTCACCCCAGCTGGTTCTTCGTCCCGCGCGCTCTGCGCGCCCATGGAGGCTCGGGCTGCACTCATCGTGGCGAACGAGCTCCTGCGCTACCATCCCGTCGACGACGTCTATGAAGAATGGCTCGACCGCGTTGCCGAGCTCGTCCGCGCCGCAGGGGGCTCTCCTGCGCCGTCGGTTCCGCTGCACCGCACCCCGTCCCGCGCGGGCGATGAAGCTCCGGCGGCGCCCCGGCCACCTCCTCCTCAGGACGACGCCATGGCTCCAAGGCGCGTGGCCCCTGGGCGGAACCTGCTCCATCAGGTGCCAGCGCGGCAAGAGCAGAGCTGTCAAGAAGTCCCTCGTCCGCAAGAAGCTGCCCGGGCGCTCCCTGCTCCAGCACGTCGCGACCATGCTCCTGCTCCCGCGCGTCAGGACCCCGCGCTGCTCCCAGCTGCAGCGCGTGGGGACATGCAAGACCAAGCTCCCCATCATCCAAGGCCTCCCGTGGCCACAACAGGTTGTCGCGCCTTCACCGCCGAGCTACGCAGCGTCGCGTGGCTCGGCAAGTTCAAGCCGGACTTGCCTCCTCGCTACGATGGCACGGCTGACCCTGCGGAGTTCCTCCAGCTCTACGAGCTGGGCATCGAAGCTGCCAACGGAGACAAGAAGGTCATGGCGAACTGGTTCCCCATGGCACTCAAGGACGGGGCCCGCACCTGGCTCCTGAACCTGGCTCCAGGCACAATCTCCTCCTGGGACGAGATGCGCACCCGCTTCATTGCCAACTTCCAAGGCACTCGCGACCGGCCACCCGCCGTGAGCGACATGCGCCGCATCAAGCAACAGCCCGGGGAGACCCTGCAGAAGTACATCCAGCGCTTCAACAACGCACGCCTCAAGATCCCCAAGGTGACTGAGGAGGCCATCATCTCGGCCTTCTCCGACGGCGTGCGCGACGTCAAGATGAAGGAGGAGCTGGCGATGCATGAAGACCTGTGCACTTCCCTGGAGCTATTCAACCTGGCAACCAAAGTGCGCCAGGGCCGAGGAAGGGCATCTCTCCCTCCTCGAGCTGCCTGCCGCAGACCCAGAAGAGAAGAAGCCCAAGGCCAAGGATGTGAAGCGCAAGGGGGGTGCCGTGCTCGCGGCAGAACCAGACACCAAGCGGGGAAGAGATCAGCCTGAACCTTCCAAGGGCAGCCGGTACTGTGTGTACCACGACCTCCACACCCACAACACCAACGAATGTCAAGAGCTCTGAGCCGTGCGAGAAGGAAGGATCGACCGTCGCCCTGACCGCGGTGACCGGGGCTACGGTCGAGGAGGAGGAAGGAACGCAGGACGCTGGGAAGACCGTGGCCCGCGCCAAGGGTGGCGCGATCAACCTCGTGAGGATCGCTGGCAAGACCCGCCTCGTGAGGGAGGCTGGAGGGATCAGCCTCGCGAGGGAGACTGGAGGGATCAGCCTCGCGAGGATCGCCCGCAAGGCAACGCAGGCCTCGCACCGCTGCCGCCGCAGGCAAGGAGAAACGAGGACCGCCACCAGGACGAAGGGGCTGGGGGCTTCCGGGAGCCGCGCGCGATCGCTTGCATCCTGGGCGGGGCATAAGCCCCAGCCTCTCAGCACATCTTCAAGCAGTTCGCCCGTGAAGTGAATGCAGTCCTCCCCAGGCTCGAAGCCACGCGCCCTCCCAGGTGGTCGGCGTGCGCCATCATGTTCAGCTCAGTAGATCAGCTCAAGTGTGCGGCTACAGCCGGAGTCCTCCTGATGCTTTGTTCTCCAATCATCAGCAACGTGGTGGTCACCAAGACCCTCATCGATGGCTGGGCAGGGCTCAACGTCCTGTCCATGGAAACATTCAACAACCTCCAAGTGCCCTACAGCTAGCTTCAGCCAACCAAGCCTTTCTCCGGTATCACCAACGGCTCCACGGTCCCGATTGGGCAGGTCCGCCTCCCTGTCACCTTCAGGGCACGCGACAACTACCGCACCGAGCTCATCGACTTCGACGTCGCTCACATTCGCCTGCCGTACAACGCCATCCTTGGGTACCCAGCGCTGGCCAAGTTCATGGTCGTAACTCACCACGGCTACAACGTCCTCAAGATGCCAGGAAGCGACGGAGTCATCACGGTGCCCTGTGAAGAGAAGGATGCGGTGTGTTCCCTGGAACGAGCCTTTCAGGCCGCGTCACTGGAACACCCGGATCGTGGAAGCAGGAGGCCTCCCGAGACCGCCCCTAAGAAGAAGAAGATATCGTCCGGCCCGACCACTCAGGAGGCAGGCCCCTCTGGGCCCACGCCTGCCCAGGGGGAACCTCCTTCCATCGCATAGGAAAGCGCGCCCGGCGCCCTTCTCAGGCAGGGCTCGGGGGCTCTCCCCTGGAGGGCCACCGACCTAGCTAGGGTCACGAGGGAGGCGCTTGGGCACCACATGGAGGCGTGTTTCGAAGCATGTTTCCCTCAAGAAGGAGCAAGGCAAGGAGATCCAGACCCTCAGAAGTTCGTCGGCAAGGCCATTCAGGAGCTACAGGAGTCAAGAGTCATGAAAGGCGGCCGCCGCCTACCAGCAGTGGCTCCCCATCCAGGCGAGGATGGTGGGCTGCGCGTCTGCATCGACATACCAGGGCTCAACCGAGTCGCCTCTCTGGAGTGCCTCTGGCCCTCACGAGTGGGGCGCTGCGGAGGCCCACCCCACAGCTATGTTCGCATGCCTTACGGTTTGCCGAACGCGGCTGACACGTACCAGCGCCTCATGAGGGGCATCACGGAGGCACGAGAGGCCAGGCGTTCCACAGTCCTGGCAGGGATGGAGATGGCCCGCGAGGAGCCGCCAGCGCCTCCGGAGCCTCCCGAGGCCCCTGGGCCTGGGGGCTCGTGAGGATCAGCCCCCGCAGCCCACCGAGCCTGGTACATCAACGCTCCTTCGTCCTCAACATCATGAGGTGACATCTTTCGAGTCTTATTTCCAGCTGGGAGCGCCCCCCAGGGCTGCATTATTCCCAGGCCGCGTGGGTCCGTCCTTGCGGCGTGTATCCCTTTTTTATTCCATGTTGTTAGCTTACCTTGTTGGGGGCGCCCCTCGGGCTGCATGATCCCCAAGCCGCTCGGGCCAGGCCCAGTGGCATGTATCCCATTTGCGTTTATTTCCGATTATGCGTTAGACCCACCATGCTTGATTATTTGATGCCGGTCCACGGCACCTCTTCTTCTCCATGCCGACCACTTGCACGTTAAAGGGGGGGTACCTGAGCATCGCGACTCAGGGCTCTTACTGGCTCTCCAGCCCTCACCCTCTGGCCTTCTCCATGGCATCGCGACCTGGCATACCAGCGACGGCTGAGACCAGCTCGAGGGCCGGGACCCGAGGACGTAGAGTGCCGACATCTAACCAAATTTGCAGGGACACATCACAAGATAAGGCCCAGTGCCAGGCGCAACCCGCCTAGAGGTAGGGCCCCGTGAGTCCCGTGCTGGCTCATGGGTGCCCAGATACACCTCGCCAGGCCCTACCGTGCCAGCCATGTGTCAGGGCGGGGCTGTACACGCCCCGGGGGCTCCTCCCGGAGGGGGGCCCCCTCCCACGTACCAGTGGAATCACCATGCTCCGCACTGGCTGACGACACTGCCGAGGAGCGGCTATGCCCGTACACATACGGTAGCGCTATGCTTCGCACTGGTGATAAACAACTGAGGGTGGCCCCCAGGCCGCATCAACCTCAGGGAGCCTAGAGCTCAGTGTCTAGCCTCATCGTAACGCCTCCCCTCGGGAGTGCCGCGCGAGGGGGCTGGGCACGGGGGCTGCGCCTGGGTCACACCCAGACGCACGCCGCCCAGCCAGGTCCCCCCGAGCCTGGTTCGTCGCGCGTCTCTCCCCGAGCGGAGCCAAGGTACGAAGGCCGTTTGAGCGTCAAGGGGGACTCCTAAGCATCGCGACTCAGGAGCCTAACTGGTCACGTAGCCCCTCACTCCGTGGCCCCGTCCTGGTTTCCGGTCGGGACCAACGCTGGGTGAGGCACGCGCGCGGCCGGGCTCTGCAGACGTAGAACGGTAGATCCACCCACATCACACCTCCCTACTTGCTGTTCGTGCGCCAAGGGGGACTCCTGAGCATCGCGACTCAGGAGCCTAACTTGTCACATGGCCCCTCACTCCTTGGCCCCGTCCTGGTTTCCGGTCGGGACCAATGTTGGGTGAGGCATGCGCGGGGCCGGGCTCTACCGGCGTAGAACATAAGCAAGTAGGAAGGAAAAGCGCCAATTTCAAGGAATTCAAAAGCAAATATTACAGTCCACACTGTTATCTCAATCCCAAACGCAAGTTTAAACGCCTCCCCGAGGCATGATGCATGTGCAGGAATTAAAGGCAGGACAGGAGCCGCGACGGAGTCACTTGTCGGCGGTGGAGCAGCGCGGATTGGGTACGCCTCACGGAGCGGTGGGGTCGGCAGCGCCTTGCTTTGGCTTGGTGCTGAAGGCCCGAAACTTCCCCAGCAGGGCCTCTGCGCGACCCTTCATGGCCTCGGCGGCGGCGGCGGCACGCTCGCCGCTCGCTGGCTCCAGCAGGCTGTCGTGGTCGACACCGGGATCGCGAAGGTAGATGTGGGTGAGGACCCGCATCAGTGTTGCAGAAGACAGGACACGCGCCTCGGCCTCGGTCGTGGGGCCAAGGCCAAGGGCGACATCTTCAAGAGCGTGAACCAGGAAGGGAACAGCTTGGCGGGGCCGTCCTCGGTGGCAGCCAGTGGGCTCTCTAGGCCGCTGTCGTAAAGCGTCCTCAGTGAGGAGCGAGCCCTCGCCTCCATCTCCGTGAAGGCCACGCGGTCCTCGGCAAGAACCAGGGCCTCGTCATCCAGCTTGGCCTTCCTCGCCCCCAACTCCTGCTCCAGCGTGCCTAGGCAGTTGCGGCATTTCTTGAGCTTGACCTCCCTCTCCTTGAGAGCCGCCTCGCGAGCCTTCACGCCTTCTTCCTGCTCTTGGCGAAGGCGGACCTCGTTCGCAAGCTGGTCCCACAAATCTTGCAGTTCGCCCTCTAGTGCCTTGCAACGTCCACGGACGTCGACCACCTCCCCTAGGGCTGCGTCACGAGCAGCCTTCGCCTCAAGGACGGCCCGCTTCTCCTCGTCGCATGCCGTCGAGGCCTGGACCAGCACCGCCCGAATCGAAGCGTCGGAGCGAACCCATCCTGAAGCCAGCTCCAAGCGCCCATCCACCAGGAGGGGGTCGGCGCAAAGAAGATCCTGCTGCAGTTGGTCCAGCTCAGCAACAGCACGATCCAGAACGGCAGAAGGAGTCGGAGAGACAACAGCTGGTGGAGTAGGAGGAGAAGGCGGGAGCGCGGCCGCAGCATCCTGAGGCGGAGTCTGCCGCGCCCCGACAGTTGTAGTGGCGGCGGTAGGCGAGAGCACCTCGGGAGCCACTTGGGCCGTGGGGGCTGAGCTCGCCCCAGCCGGCTCAGCCAGGCCTCGCGAGGACGACCGGGTAGGAGAAGCCTGTGCGTCACGGTCACCCTCCTTCGCAGGCAGAGGCGCTGCCACGGGTGGAACCTCGGGAGCCCCATTCGGCTTCTTTGCTGTGGGCACCAGCCAATCCAAGAAATGCGGACGTCAAGCCTCAGAAGCAGAGCAAGAAATAAAGACAAGAATCGAATGCTTACGGGTCGTCGCCAGTGTGCTCAAGCGGCCTCTGGCCAAATTTGAAGCCTGAAAGCTGGCTGGAAGGGTCAACCTCGAGAAGCTTGGAGGCAGAAGGTGCATCTGTGGTCCGCCCCGGGGCCGGGGCAGACCCGCGGGAGATCAGCCCGGTCCTGTCCTTCTTAGGGATCGGGGGTGAGCTCCCGCCGTCCTGCTCGTCGTTGTCCTCGTCGTCGTCTTCGTCGTCATCCTCGTCATCATCGCTCGGAGAGAGGCGGAGAACACGGGACCTACGCCGGGGGAGGGGAGCCCTCGACTCTCCGTCAGTCGCCTTAGAGTCAGGCCCTTTTCCCCGCTCCCCTCCTTCCTCCTCTTCGCTGGAGTCATCGGAGGGCACATCCACCGGTTCCTCGGGAGTTTCCATGGGCACGGGCCCATCCCCGTTGAAGACGGGCATGGACTCCACTACCTGCTCCCAGTCGCCGCAGAGGAACAAGGGCGTAGGAGCGCCCGCCAACCTTGCCACATCGCCCCCGACCAGAGATTGGAGGACAGCAGCCAGATCTCCATCGACTAAGGCCGCGGGGCTCGGACGGGGCCTCCACATCGGAAGTGAGTACTGCCGAAGCGGAGCCAGCTGGTGCTCCAGGAATTCCCTCAGCAGCGACGCGCCGGTCAGCTTTGCCGCCGCCATATTGGCCGGCCTCAGATCCGGGTCCATCTTCTCCAGCATCAGCTTCGTGCGGGGGTCCGTGAGCTCCGCTCGACCCCAATTACTGGAGCTCGTGGGCATCTCCATGGGCAAGATCAGCCGAGGGTGGATGCGCCCAGCATCCACCAAGACCCACTTGCTCCTGAAGCCCTCAATCCTTTTCCCGGGGTTCGAAATGGCAATGGCGCCACCGTATGCGACGAAGCTTGCGCATGCGGAAGCAGTACCACAAGAGGTCCGGAGGTAGAAGTAGTGGCGCAGCAAGGCCACTGAGGGCTGCACCCCTACGTGAGCCTCGCAGTAATAGGCGAAGATTGCCAGGAGAAGGACGGAGTTGGGGTGGAGATGCAGGGCTTGCAGCTTATAGTGGCGGAGGACAGAGAAGAAGAACTCAAAGAAGGGAGGCACCAGGCCAGCAGCAATGGCACTTACGAAGAGCGGATAGAAGGTGCTCCCTTGACCCTCAGTGGTGGCGGAGCCGGCTTTAAACACCTTCGCCCCATTGATGCCCCGCGCCGTCGCCATCCGGCGCAACCGAGCAAGGCTCGCCTCCGACACGTTCGGTGGGTCCAGGGTGGACGAGTACCAAGCTACGGCCGGGGGCTGATGAGGCGCCATGGCTTCCTGGGTCACACGGTCAGAGTGGATCTGGAAATTTTGGAGGAAGGAAGGAGAGGCGCAAGAAAGGGGATCTGAGCAGCAACCAGGGAAAGCAAGGAGCAAAGCCTAGGTGGATGCCGCTCCTTAATCAACTCACGCGGTTGCTAAGGCGCCCACGTCCAATCAACCGCCACGCTGCGCCCAAGGCCGCAGACTGTTAGGGCCCGCGGCGCTTCGCTCTTGCCCTTCTGCCTCCCTGCACGGCCAAGTCCAGGCGTGCCTTGGGCCCGGGGGCTACTGTCGGCATTCTGGGAACAGGGGTCCCCAGACTTGCCTGTCTGTGGCCTGCGGCGTGGCTCAAAGGGGGGCCCAGCGCGGCCCATCTTCACCAACACAAACCCAAGACCCTCGCGAGGGGCCAAGCCTCGCGGGGCGGACGACGCGGAGCTTCCTCAGGCACGACCTCGTCAGGCTGGCTCACGAGGAGGCGGAGAGATCAAGGCGGGGTACCTCACGAGGTGCCCGTGACGCAAGCCATGACGACCGAGGGCGCCAGGCGGGTGCCAGCCCGCGCAGTGTCCTCCTTTCCTCTTTGGTGCAAAGGGGGCAAGCGCAGCCGTGGAGTACCGAGGCATCAGGCAAAGGTTGCCATTTCGGTGCAACGAGACCAAGACCATGAGGACTATAAGACGGAGGTCATCGTGGAGCCCGAGACGGTGTCATCACCAGAGCTTTGTGCAAGCAAAGACTACTTTTGTCAGGGTAGCTAGTACTAGCTGTCCCCCTTCAAATTAGCCCGCCATTGTTGGCTCCCTTCCCGCTTGATATTTGGGAAGAGGACCAGGGCCTCTATAAATAGGACCAGCCACCCACAGAGCAAGGAGGTTGGAAGAAAAGAGAGAGAGAGAGAAGGGTGACTGAGCTCCTCCCAGCAGTTCATCGCCCCAGCCAAGAACAGACCCTCGCGAGGCTGTTCTTCCTTGTATTGTTCATCATCATCAGCCCAAGAGGCAATCCACCAAACCACACACTAGAGTAGGGTATTACACCACAACGGTGGCCCGAACCAGTATAAACCCTGTGTCTCTTGTGTTGTTCTTTCCATAGTTTAGATACTAGCAAGGGAGAGGAGTGCAGGTAGGTAGGAGGCGAAATCTCTGCGCGCACCCCAGTGTTCGAACCTCAAGGGTCTGCCGGAACCCGAAATCCGACAGTTAGGAATCAAGCAAAGGTAGCTTCAGAACAGCCGGACTGTGTTCCACGGCATTGTACCTGGGCTTTCCTGCTCGCCAATGGGCAAGATCCTGATGGATGTCCTCTTTAGGGACAAAGATCACTTCCGAAGAGAGTCTGTTTGGTTTTAGGTGGTGGACCTTGAGAGCCCATACCATGCGCTACTTGGCCGACCCGCCTTGGCCAAGTTCATGGCGGTCCCCCACTATGCCTACCTCAAGATGAAGATGCCCAGTTCCAGGGGAATTCTGACTGTGGCCGGCGACTACCGGAAGTCGTCCGCTTGCGCGGCCGAGAGCAGTCGGCTGGCCGAGTCCCTGGTGATTGCAGCCAAGAAGCGACTCCTTGAAAGAGTTGTGGCGATGGCCGGCAAGCAGCCGGAGATATCGCCCGACCCGAAGGAGTCGGAAGCTGAAGGTTCGTTCAAGTCGGCCAAAGAGACAAAGAAGATACCCTTGGATCCGGAGCACCCAGAGAGGTACGATGTCATAGGTGCAAACCTCGACAGCAAATAGGAAGGCGAGCTCGTCGATTTCCTCCGTGAGAATCGGGACATCTTCGCATGGTCCCCCACAGACATGCCGGGTGTACCGACGGATTTCGCCGAGCACAAGTTACATGTCCGATCTGATGCAAAGCTGGTCAGGCAGCCCTTGCGCCACTTATCAGAAGAGAAGAGAAGAGTTGTCGGAGAAGAGATAGCCCGACTCCTAACAGCCGGCTTCATTATGGAAGTTTTCTTTCCGGAGTGGCTGGCGAATCCGGTCCTGGTACTGAAGAAGAAAAAGCAGTGGCGAATGTGTATTGACTATACGAGCCTCAACAAGGCCTGCCCCAAGGACCCATTTGCTCTACCAAGAATCGATCAGGTGATAGACTCCACAGCCGGATGTGAGCTGTTGAGTTTCTTGGATGCATACTCAGGATATCACGAGATCAAGCTGAACCCGGCCGACAGATTGAAGACCGCCTTCATCACGCCATTTGGAGCATTCTGCTATCTCACCATGACGTTCGGCTTGAGGAATGCCGGTGCCACCTTTCAGCGTTGCATGCAGAAGTGTCTCCTCAAGCAGCTTGGCAGGAACACCCACGTCTACGTGGATGATGCGGTGGTGAAGACGAAGAAGCGTGGAACACTGCTGGAAGACCTCAAGGAGACCTTTGAGAACCTGCGCCGATTCCAGATCAAGCTCAACCCCGAGAAGTGCGTCTTCGGAGTACCAGCCGGCCAGCTGCTAGGCTTCCTGGTCTCTGAACGTGGCATAGAATGCAACCCAGTAAAAATCAAGGCCATCGAGAGAATGGAGGTACCCAGCCGACTGCTGGACATGCAGAAGTTCACCGGCTGCCTAGCGTCCATCAGCCGATTCATCAGTCGGCTGGGCGAGAAAGCTCTCCCTTTATACCAGCTCATGAAGAAGACCACTTTTTTCGAGTGGATCCATAATGCGGACGAAGCTTTTCACCAATTGAAGAAGATGCTGACTACTCCACCCGTCCTGGCGGCTCCGACTCCCAAGGAGCCTATGCTCCTGTACATCGCCGCCACCAGCTGAGTAGTCAGCACAGTCATCGTAGTGGAGCGCAAGGAGGAAGGCAAGGCGCTGCCTGTCCAGAGACCGGTTTATTACCTAAGCGAGGTACTGTCGACCTCCAAGCAGAACTACCCCCACTACCAGAAGATGTGATATGGCGTACACCTTGCTGCCAAGAAATTGAAGCCTTATTTTCAAGAGCATCCAATCACGATGGTCTGCACGGCCCCACTTGCCGAGATCATCGGTAGCCGAGATGCCTCTGGTCGAGTGGCCAAGTGGGCCATAGATCTGGCTCCTTACACCATCTACTACCAGCCTCGCACCGCTATCAAGTCACAAGCACTGGCCGACTTCCTCTTCGAGTGGGCCGAGACCCAGTACCTGCCTCTAGCGCCTGACTCCACCCATTGGCGGATGCACTTCGATGGCTCCAAGATGCGCACCGGCTTAGGAGCCGGCGTCGTCCTCACCTCTCCCAAAGGCGACAAGCTCAAATATGCACTGCAAATCCATTTTGCCACCTCCAACAACGTGGCCGAGTACGAGGCGCTCATTCACGGGCTCCGGCTTGCCAAAGAACTTGGCATCCGCCGGATCTTGTGTTATGGCGACTTGGACTTGGTGGTCCAGCAGTCATCGGGCGACTGGGACGCGAAAGACGCAAACATGGCGAGCTACCGTTTCCTCGTGCAGCAGCTCAGCGGGTATTTCGAAGGGTGCGAGTTCCTCCACGTGCCAATAAATGACAACGACCAAGCAGACGCCTTGGCACGAATCGGCTCCACCCGCCAAGCAATTCCATCCGGCGTCGCCCTTCAACGCCTCCTCAAGCCGTCTGTCAAGCCTTCACCAGAATCAGACTCCATTTTTGTGCCGGCTCCTCCCGAAGACGGCGGATCCGACTCCAGAGCCCCGGCAGTCGGAACGGGGACTTTGGCGGATGACTCCAAAGCCGCCACAGTCGAGCCCAGCCCGGGGACTGCGGCAGCGGACTCGAGGATTCCAGAACTCGGCCTAGGGACTGCGCCAGTCGGCCTGGGGACTTCATCAACTCAGCAAGCGGTTGTTGACTCCAACACGCCGCCTCCCAGCCCAACCACCCTCGTCCAAGTCGCAGTTCTGGCAATCGAAGAAATAGCAGTACCCTCATGGGCCCAGTCCATCCTCAAATTCCTGGTGAATAAAGAGCTACCAACTGACGAGATCTCAGCCCGGCAAGTACAACGTTGGGCGGCAGCCTATACCATAGTCAACAGAGAGCTGGTCAGGCGTAGCGTCACTAGTGTCTACCAGCGCTACGTAGAGCCAGAGCAAGGCCAAGCGATTCTCAGAGACATCCACCAAGGCGAATGCGGCCACCATGCGGCTTCAAGAGCACTCGTCGCCAAAGCCTTCCGGCACGGCTTCTTCTGGCCGACTGCCTTGGAAGAGGCCAAGGAGTTGGTCCAAAAATGCAAAGGGTGTCAGAAGTTCAGCTCCAAGCCGCACCAGCCGGCTTCTGCGCTCAAGACCATCCCCATTGTCTGGCCTTTCGCAGTTTGGGGTCTGAACATGGTGGGACCATTCAAGACAGCACGAGGTGGTCTAACTCACCTACTTGTCACAGTGGACAAGTTCACCAAGTGGGTGGAAGTGAAGCCAATTAAGAAACTGAATGGTCCGACTGCCGTGACCTTCATCACTGATATCACAATTTGGTACGGCATACCACACAGCATCATCACCGACAATGGCACCAATTTTGCCAAAGGCACCTTGGCCCGTTTCTGCGCAACACGGGGCATCCGACTGGACCTAGCGTCCGCCGCCCACCCACAGTCAAAGGGCCAAGTGGAGCAAGCAAACGGCCTCATCCTCTCTGGCAACAAGCCTCGGCTGATCGAGCCTCTGGAGCGCTCGGCCGGCTACTGGCTCGACGAGCTGCCAGCCGTCCTCTGTAGTCTGCGCACGACTCCAAACAAGTCAACCGGCTTCACGCCCTTCTTCCTCGTCTACGGTGCCGAAGCCGTCATCCCAACGGACATAGAGTTCGACTCCCCACGAGTCACCATGTACACCAAGGAAGAAGCAGAAGAAGCACGACAAGATGGTGTTGATCTGCTGGAAGAGGGCCGGCTATTGGCACTCAGCCGGTCCAGCATCTACCAGCAGAGCCTGCGCCGATACCACAACAGGAAGGTCAGGCCAAGATCTTTCCAAGAAGGCGACCTTGTCCTCCGACTGATCCAACGAATAGCTGGCCAGCACAAGCTGTCGCCGCCTTGGGAAGGCCCTTTCATCATCAGCAAAGTACTAGGCAACGATTCCTACTACCTGATCGACGCTCAGAAGCCCCGAGCACGCAAGAGGGACGACTCCGGCAAGGAGACACAACGGCCATGGAACGCAAACCTCCTCCGAAGATTTTACAGTTGATGCAGTATGTACCATGCTACCTTTTGTATTAAAGTACCAAGACTTCGGGCCCCCCGAGGGGAGCTCGGGGACTGCCCTCTTTTGTCTGTATGATAAAAATTATGCCTACAAGTATGTTATTCTTTATCACGCCGCTTGGCACCGGGCTCGGCAAGTCGGCCCGGGGACTTGACGCCTTGAACTATGAAATGCTTCCTGCAGTCGGACAAGTAGTGTGTAAACGCCTAAGCCGTCTCCTGCTAGAAGCCGCAGCTCGTAGAGCGACTGTACGGTGGGCAGCAGTAAGGTAGAATGGGCATTCGCATGAAAAATGGCTAAGGACCCAAAGCATAAAACATAGCTCAAGACAGCTTCCAGCCTTTCTCACAAACCGATTCTTGGATAGTCAGATTGCCGTCTTCTACCTAAATTGCTCAAACAATCTTGAAAACGGCTAAGTACTTGCTTTCCCAAAGTAGCCTGGCACTTGATCCAAGCGACAGTCCGCAGAGCGGCTGTCCAATCGGCAAGGCAGGTAACTAAGAGAAAGCGGCAAAGGAAAATAGCCAAAAGAACAATGAGCAAGAAAGGATAGATATATAAATTTGCATAGCATAGGCCCTTGGCCGAATTGACAAGCAGAGGTTCAAAATACACCCCGCGGGTGGAATTGTGCGAATTAACAAGTTCTTCAAAAGACTACTGAAGCAGATAAAACAAAAGACACAGCGGCAGCTTAGGAGGCGGCAGACGGATTCGGGGGGTCGGAGGAGGCGCCAGCGTTAGGCATCGGGGTGGTCAGCCGGCTAGTCTCGGCTTGATCGCCTCTGGCAGCAGTCGGGTCGGTCGCACGCGGCTCGTTGCTGGAGGCATGTTCGGGCTGAGGCTGGCCGTCTGCTCCGTCTTCTGGTGCCTCCGCCTCGCCCTCATCCTCCGCCTCGTCCTCCTCCTCGACGCTGGAGCCAATCACCTCCGCCGAGTCTTCGCCGTAGTCTGGGTTCATCCCAAACCACTCCGGCGGGACCTCCTCGCCATCTTCAGACCGCTCAGGGACGAAGACGCTCGTGTCGATGTACTCAGCGATTGCCGCAGCACGCTTAACGAGGGCGTCTTCCACAGCCGCCAGCTTCGGCTGGGCCTCCGACCGAATCGTGGCCAACCGGTCTAGATCTAGCCCCGGGTACCACGCCTTGACGAACTCCAAGGCCCGGCGCGCTCCAGCCCGGGCCGAAGAGCCCTTCCAGGCCTCGAGGCAACCAGCCGCGACCTCCAACCAGTTGGCCGTCAGGTTGGGGGTGCGCGGAGCCTGCATATCCGGCCAAAGGGCGGAGATCGCCTGGGCGCCGACGCGCTGAAGCCGGCGCAGCATCCGGTGAGCCGGCCGGAGGCGAGCCTCGATACTCAAGATGTGTTCATCAAGAGTTCAGGGGGCATCGACGGCGATCTCCGCGCCCTCCGCCCTCCGACTTGCACGGTCGGCCTCGATGGCTTGGATAGCGTCCTGCGACTGCCCAGGGAAGAAGTCTGTAAAAGACACGGAGAAACAAAAAAGCAAGTCAAAAACCAGGAGTCGGCACGATCTAAGTCAGCAGCTCGAAGAAAGAAAACAAAGAGACTCGCCATCAACGATGTCTTCGATCTCGTGGAAGCCGGAGGACAGCAGCGCCTCCTTGTCAGACCAGGAAGAGCGCTCCCTCGTGAACTCGGCATGGAAGGCGGTTTCCGTCTCCTCCACCTCCCTCTACGACTTCGCGAGCAGCTCCTTCTGCTCTGCCAACTGACTGGTCAGCAGATCGCGCTCCACGGCGAGCTTGCTGCACTCCTCCCCTTTGGCGAGCAGGGCGGAGTTGGCTTCGCTCAGCTGCTATTGAAGAGCAGCGTTTGCTCCTGAAGGAAAGAAAGAAAGACAGCAGTCGTCAATAAAGTAGGTCGCCGGGGAGATCCGGCCCGACTGCTCAGCAGTCGGCCCGAATCTCGGGGACTACAGCCCGCGGGTGCGCTAGCGCGCCCCCGCAGAGAAGAGAAAAGGGAGAAGGACTTACTCCGGCTCTCCGCCAAGTCAGCAGTCCACTTGCCCAACTCTTCAACATTACGGTTGAAGGCGGTGACGAGGAGGTTGTGGTAGCCCTGCAACAAGCATTTCAGACAAAGTTAGTGCCCAGAAGTTCATCAAATTGGAGTTCCGGGCCGCCTGCTCAGCAGCCGGCCCGAAACTCGGGGACTACACCCAGTGGGTGCGCTGGTGCGCCCCCACAGAGAGGAACAAGAAAAACAAAGGCTCGAAGAAAAAACATACTCGGACGGCTGCCCGCGACGCCAGGAACGCCTTGGTGCAACTCTGGAGGGTGTCGCCCTCAGTGCGGAGCTTCGCCTGGACGTCCAGGAGCGCCCGGTTCAGCGGCCCTGTGCCGCCTCCTCGCACCCACCCAACAGGTGCGGCGCTCGTTCCTTCGGCGTCTGGAGCCGCTGAGCTGGCGGTGCCGGCTTCCAGGGGGCGAGGAGCCGAAGTCGCCTTCTCCAGGCGACGGCACGCTGGCGAGCCAACCTGGAGGAGCAGCCTCGCCACGGCCTCCTCTTCGGTCGGCGGCACCGGAGGGTCCGCCGGCTGCTTGCCCTGCGCACCTTCAGACGGCGGCGGGGGCGGCGGCGGAAGCCCTGCGGCCGGAGTAGAGGGGTCGCCGCCTGGCCTCTCCTCGACGAGGTTCTCCCCGCCGGCTTCTCCGGTCTGCTCCGTGACCTCCGGAGGCGGCGGCGCAGAGTTCAGCGGAGTAACAAGCAATGCCGACTGGCGGCGTGCAGCTTCTCAGCCTGCTGCTTCGCTGCGGCGGCGGCTTTGGCCTTCACTAATTTCTTCTTAGCGGAGGCATCCGCCCTGTCTGCCTCCACCTTCTCCAGGCGGAGGGCTTCTTCTTCATTGCGCCTCTCCCGCGCATTTTGCTCCGTTGCCTCCCGGAGGTCAGCAGCGGGGTCTATCCGCCGAGTGGTGGCGGACGTCTCCGCTGACCCCATGACGGAGGCGGCGGCAACCCGCTCAAGAGAGAGGGGAGCCCTGAAGAAAGAGGGGCGAGCAGAGACTCAAACAAAACACGAAGAAAGAACAAACTTTGAAGACAGAATACTTACCCAGAAACCAACGGCGGCTTCTTCACTTCCTTACGGAAGCGGATGGCCTTCGCAGCCGCCTCGTCCCGCCGGGTCGCCACAGCCGAGCCCTTGGGCTTCTTCGGCCGGCTCCCGAACAAAGTCGGCACAGCCCGGCGCTTCTTCCTGCCGCCTGGAGCGCCCGACGCGGCAGAAGAGCCTACGCCCGGCTGGCCGGCTCCTGGCCGATGGCGAGGGGCGACTCCTCCCTCGGCGTCGTCTTCGGGACAGTCGGCGAAGGTAGCCGAGGGCCTGAAGTCGCCTGTCGTTCCTTCTCCTCCCTCGGCGTCATCTTCCAGGGCCGCCGCCCCCAGATCGGGGTCGTCGACATCGCTCTCCGCCCGGTCGGCAACGAACACACGGGCCGGCCCCGAGGTGCCGGCTGGAGGGTGAAGAAGGGGATTCTAATCAAAAGCCGACTGGTCAAAACAAAACTCGGCAAGAAGAAGACAATCCAACGAAAAGAAAGCTGACTCACCATGGGCGGGGGGGTGGCGCGGGAGTATGGCTCCTTGCCGAATCGCTAGTCCTCCGGGAGCCTACTGTCCGAGAGGTAGTTCACCATAAGGGCCACCTCTCCGTGAGGCATGTCCTTGGTGCACATCCGACTCGGGTCGCGGCCCCCGCTCATCTGGCACATCATGTGGGGGCGGCCTTGGAGTGGGAGAACTCGGCGCGAGACAAAGGCCGTCAGGAGGTCCGGACCAGTCAGACACTCCGACTGCATCAGCACTCGGAGTCGCGTGACGGCGCCGGCTCCCGCAGGCGTCAGCGACCTAGCCCGGTACGACCAGTTGGGCAGTCGGCCGGCTGGCGGGCCGGCTTTGAAAGCCGGCAGATTCACCCAGTCGCCCCTCGTGGCGACGTTCCTGACGTAGAAGTAGGACAGCTGCCACATCTTCACCGACTTCAACAGCGAGATGAAGGGGAAGTGGTTGTCGGCTCCTGTCCTTCGCACGGCGATGAAGGCGCCACACTGAGCTGGCACGCCCGTGGCCTGGGTGCCGAGCTTGGAGAAGAAGAACTCCCTCCAGAGCTCGAGGGTGGGAAGGACTCCGAGGAAGCCTTCGCACAGAGCCACGAAGGCAGACAGCAGCACCACTGTGTTGGGGTGAGGTGGTGCGGCTGGAGTCCGTAGAACTCCAAGAACGACCGGAAGAAGCTGCTCGCCGGCAGCCCCAGCCCGCGCAGGCAGTGCGAGCGGAAGATGACCCGCTCACTCTCCTGCGGGGCAGGGGAAATCTCCCCCTCCGGCACGAGGCGCACTTGCACGCGATCCTCGCCGGGAAGACGACAGGTCCGGTGGAGGAATTCGATGTGGTCTTCGTGGACTTCAGAGCCGTCCCAGGTGCCGGAGCGCACTGGGGGAGGCGCGGTAGCGGAGGAAGAGCTCATCGTCGCGAGCTGTCACCGCATCGTGCGCCGGATCTTGGGCGTGCGGTGGAGCGAAGAAGAGAAGAGAAGAGGAAGCAGGAGAGCGAGGAGCTGCGAGGAAGAAGAAGCGAGGGGTAGTGGGAAGGAGGGGCGCGCGTGCCCCCCTCTTCCCCCTACTTATAGCCCTATGGGCTGCGAAGCCGAGGGGCGGACGTGGGGATTTACTGCGCCCGCAGCCCCACGACCCCCATGATCCACGTAAAGTTACTGCGCGCACTAACTTCACGGGAATCCCAACCGCCCGCCAGGGCCGCAGCAGATCCGCTCGGGCGCCGAGGCGCGGTAGTGGCGGGCCCCGCTTATGGGCCTGTCCCGTCGCGCACGTGGGCTGGCAGAACGGCTTGGCCACGTGCCCTCGCGTGACAGGCCAGGAGCGGACGGCGGCCTGGAAGCTTAGCTAGCACACCACTTGAAATCCCGCCGCGACGTTTGAGCTACTGAGCAAGTCGGAATAGAGTGAGTCCGAGTTAGGCGAGTCCGATTCCTTCTAATCGGCCCGACAGAAGTCGGTCAAGACCATGTGAAGAGCATCTGGAGAGAGAAACTGCTGAGGCTTCTCGGCCGATCGTCCACGGCGCCTCACCAGCTTCGGGGACTACTGTCGGAGTAATGGGCCACGGGTAGGCCAACCCGAGACCCATAACCTTTCAAGACATCGGGGCAGGCTGCGCCCCTCAAGACCCCAGGGCAAAGAACCGCCTCCTGGGGAGTCTACGGCGAGGTGGCCGACTGCCCGCTCACGGCCGAGTCCCAGCGACGACTTCCAGAGAAGCCGGCTTTGGGGAGTCGGCCAGCGACTCCAACAGACAATAACCTTACCGAAGGGGATGGGGCAGGGGCGTGGCTACAGTGAGGCCCACTCCCCGCCCCTTACCAAGGGCAGGCATGGCTATAGCACGCCGTACTAGAGAAGATCTCCCTGTGGCGTGGCACTATTGCCAGGCCGGCCCTGACATCAGCACCACTATACCAAGTCCTGCGCCCATAACGGCTTGTCTGTGCGGCCTGGAAGACGGCGGGAGAACCACCAGCCGGACCCATCCGGAGTCGGCCTGGGGGAGTCGGCCGGGCCCTCCCCCAGGGCCCACGCGCAATTAATCAAGAAGAGATGGGGAGTGGCCACAGTGATCGCCCGCCAGGCGGCGGGGCTGTTGCCACGGCCCCATGACCAAGCTTGCATCATTAAGAGCACGGCTATAGTAATCAGCAGCCGGCAAGTCCCGCCCGCGGCGGACGCGGCCTGTCGGCTCCGTACCAGACCAGTCGGCGGGCCCCAGCAGCCGGCGGAGAAGTCGGAGGTCGGAGACACTAACGACTGGGCACGAGACCAGTCACATTACCATTGTACCCCTGGGGGGTAGGCCTATATAAACCCCCCAGGGCACCCATGCAAAGGGTTGGACCCCGGTAGATCTAGACCACACCAGATAGGAGGAGAGAGCCAGCCTTGCCCTCTCCGGCCACCCGAAACAGCTCAAGGAGCAACCTTGTAAACACTTGACCATAGTGATCATGCGGAGACCCCACAGAGCAGCAGTAGGGGTGTTATCTCCCCGGAGAGCCCAGAAGCTGGGTAAGATTCACCGGCGTGCATGCCTTCGCCTCATCCCGTTTCCAGGCACCGGCGACATTCTACTCGCCCCCACCATGATAAGCCATCTGTTGGCATATGTCGCACCAAACCCCCGACACATGAGTTCCGTTGTGTGCCGACCATCATTGAAAACTATAAGAGCGCTAGCTTTCAGCTTCACCCAGTCTGAGGTCCGGCTCGGATGACCCGATCGTGACAATCGCAGAGGTGCTCCCTTTTGCTCCCTAGCCGAACAATCGGGAACGTAGGGGTAAACACAGGAGCGAGGCAACCCAGCTTGCAAATCGCTTAAGTCAATATGGTGCATATTGTGGTGTAATACACGAACAAGGAACGAAGCCGTACAAGTATAATCATATGCAAGAGGAAAAGCTTCATGAAGGAAGCCCCCAAGTGAATTGGGTATTTGAATTTATGCGTCACAAACAAAGTTTGGACAAGGAAATTTTTTACAAGCAACTTTTTTCCAAAAAAGTATAATGCTTGGTCGAACCGAACACAAGTTAGAAATTAAAGCTTTGAGCATGAAAGCGACTTAGCTGGTTAATGTGTTCGGTATTGATGACGCGGTCTGAGCTTGATGCGGGGCAAGGTTCCATCCCCCAAGCCGGTCCCGAGGTGGCGGAGCGGAGAGCTCGACACGCCGAAGTGGTGACATAGCATGGTCAATGTAGACCGGCAGAGTGACGCCGAAGTCCCCGGATCATTTTCCTGTGCACAAAAAATAGTGCCAACCGGAGATAATAGTAATAATGATAATTAAAAAAATCATTGCATAATAAATAATTTATGCAAAGTGAGTAATAAAAGAAATATGGCCTGACGCCGAAGTCAATGTCGATGTGGGGCGTCGGCGTGATGCGGTAAAGGCGTGGCAAAGCCTGAATTCACAGGTCGGTCCGGGCTCCGGATGCGGCGTTCGCCGGACTATGTACGGAAACTGACCGAACCACCATGCGACTGTCGTTAATGCGGCCACCATTTGATAGACCTGTGTACATATGATGGACAAACCAGAGTAATAATTCGTTGGGAAAAATGAACCCAAACAAGCAAAAAATACTGGGATTAATAGCACCTGGTTTATTTGTTGTAGCAATCCGAAGGAAGGTGATTCCCAAAATTGGGAGTCGATCCGCACACCCATTGCCTGATGGGCGATAAAATGACGGCATGGCAATGCTGGCAAAGGTTGGCTCGCCGAGGCAAGTCCCTCGGTCCAGCTAACGTGACAGAGCTGGTCGGCTAGTGACGCCGAAGTGTCCGGAGTAGGTTGATGAAGAGATGGCGAAGCCCCCGGTCCAGCTAACGTGACGGAGCTGGTCGGCTAGTGACGCCGAAGTGTCCGGAGTAGGTTGATGAAGAGGTGGCGAAGCCCCCGGTCCAGCCTCGATGTCGAAGCCTCGATGTCAGCCGATGGGTCGAAGTAGGTCGGCGTGATGTACACCAGCTTGAAGAAGCAATAGTGCGGGCCTGCCGATGCAGGTCGTGACATGGTCGATGCCGGCTTGTTGAAGCGACCGTGCGGCGATGCCGGTATGCCCGCTCCATGTAATCCATGGGGCGGCGATGTTGGTGATGACTTATCCTTCGCGATGCCGGACTCTTGTTCGGTTTGCCGAGATGATGATCTGAAGAAGTTGAGCTCGGCTCAACAAAGTGATGACATGTCTAGCGCAGGTCGGCAGCCGTGGAGCAATATTGTCGAACTGGTTTGACACCAGCATGATGTTGAAGATCATGTTCAAAAGATCTTCAAGTTAGTGGGATGTGTTCGGGAACAAAACACAATACCCTATACAAAACTTCCTTCAAAAGGGATGTCCGAAATCCCGTTCATAAAAAAGACGAACTCGGGTCGGATTCGTTTTCACGCAGAAAACAGATCCGAAAAGTGATACACTAATCGAAAGGTTCCCGGAGTTTGGACGGTCGGATCGAGCTGAAATTTTGAGAGGTGGTAGATATAGGAATTCTGCAGCCGATCAACGGTTGGATCTTCCAAAGGACGTCCGAGCTAGAAGTTGGACACCACGCCCTAAACTCATCCAGATTCCCGTCCAGATTTGACAGGGCTCTGGTATATCATGGATTGCCAGAGATTCCTCCACCGGAACTCGACGAAATTTTCCAGGGTTGTTGTAGACTCAATTCCGCACAATTCCACCAAAGCGATCGTCAAAGTGATACTCGAGGAGGTGGTGGCGGCAGATACGAGTTTGTTGTCCAGAAAAACAGCTCGGTCGCTTGAGGGCAATGTTGACATTGAGCCCCCGAGCTCCATGGATGATTCCTCCATGATCTTGATAGAGATCGGAGTTGATGTTTGATGAAGTCCCTCGTCCGAACATGGTGATCCGAACACGGGGTGCAGTTCTTGGTCGAACCAAGGTGACCATTCGAGCTGGTGATGAAGATGCCGAAGTCGCAGTTGATCTGCAGGCGAGCCATCGATCCTTTTGTCGATCACACAGTGGAACTCTCAATGAAAGCACCAATGTCAGTGTCAAAACCGGCGGATCTCGGGTAGGGGGTCCCGAACTGTGCGTCTAGGATCGATGGTAACAGGAGGCAGGGGACACAATGTTTACCTAGGTTCGGGCCCTCTTGATGGAGGTAAAACCCTACATCCTGCTTGATTGATATTGATGATATGGGTAGTACAAGAGTAGATCTACCACGAGATCAGAGAGGCTAAACCCTAGAAGTTAGCCTATGGTATGATTGTATGTTGTATATGATCTATCGACTAGCCTGGCCTCGGTTTATATAATGCACCAGAGGCCTAGGATAAAAAGAGTCCTAGCCGAATACGCCGGTGGGGAGAAGTCCTTGTCTTGATCGCCAAGTCTTGTGGAATCTTTCTTGTATGTGGCAGCTATCCGAACTGGCCCATGAGTATACGGCCATGGGGGTCCTCGGCCCAATCTAACAGATCAGAAGATGACGTGGTGAGTACCCCCTAGTCCAGGACACCGTCAAAGACCATCTGTAAACCTTTCTCACTGTCTCTTGTCGCTTCACTCCCTCCGGATACTTAGCATAACCAAGAGGGATGCTGACGTTATTGGCATTTTCACCATGTTAGATTAATGCACGTACCTAGAAATTCAGGGTTCATTATCAAGGGCTTTGCTCAACCTGGTATATGTTGTAAAGTCTGAATACCTTAGGGAGTGTTTGGCGTCGCGAGTTTGGCCTTGTATGCATCAGCTCCGAATCATGTCTTTGGTCAAATGTTGGGTTCGCCCGGCTCCCGTGTTTTTCTACCTTACGTTCCGCTCTATCGGCTAAGGTGGCACCGGGAGAACTACTGTGATTGTGCCCTGGTTCATCTGGATGAGCACCTCAGTAGAGAAAGCCGAAAACTGACTGTCATGATAAAGCGTGAGACTAGTGAACCACTCGAGGACTCAGCGGAATCTTCGCAATTCCTCCGCATTAACGAAGGACCGGTTTCCTGGTCATGTATGTACGCGCACCGTATTCGGATAAGCGCGGAAGTACCAGCGGCTATATAGTAACCCCACTGTCAAACTCCTATGGCTAAGTGAAAGTGTTAAAGCAATATAGTACGATTACCTTGTTCGACGCGCTATCACCTCCTTCATGGACCAAGACGTTGGATCAAGTGTGAATACGTGCTTTTCTGAACACCCCCGCATTATGTGCGTGGGGGTTGAAGCCGACGACTGCAAACTTTCAGGTTATATACTGACATAAACGGCCGCACAGGAGGCATCATAATACCTTCAGGCAATAAAAACAGCCTGTATAATTCAAATAATACTATTTTTACAATGGGGATACATGTCACTCGAACATGATACTCTTCGAGCACTGAGCCTCTATTAAACGAGCGCCTTTTAGGACTTCTTCTAAATAGCGCTTGGCCGAGACCTGGCCTACGGCCGGACCCTGAGTTGCAACAGCGGTGGCATCCATCTCTGCCCAATATGTCTTAACACGGGCAAGAGCCATCCACGCACCCTCTATGCACGTCGACCTCTTTACGGCATCGATATGCGGCACAGCACCAAGGAATCGTTGCACTAAACCAAAATAACTATTCGGCTTTGGTCCTTCCGGCCAAAGATGATCCACGACAGACCTCATGGCAAGCCCGGACAACCTATGGAGCTCAGCCCACTCAGCCATTTGCTCATTTAACAGCAGCGGACGCGTCGGGGCACTGAACAGCGACCAGAACAACTTCTCTACTTCGTGATCTTCTTCATCTTTAAAAAACGCAGTCGCATCAGCAACACTCATTGCCAAGTCCGCATACGCATCTACAACACCCCATAATTGATCCAGAGGGGCATACTTCGGATCTTCGAACTTCATCCACAACAAAAAGGGCTTCCCAGCCGTGATATCTCTGGCTTGACGGAGCTCCTCCTCTGCCGCTCTGATTTTAGAATGGGTTTCCTTGGCTGCCTCCACGGCTCTCTTCAGGTCAGCCGCTCTCACTTGGCTTTCCTTTTCAAGAAGCTCATATCAGCCGGCGGCATGTTTCAGCTCAACAGCCATCTTGGCTATTTCATCTTCGCTCTTGCGATGAGCAGCCTGTTCGGCTCTTAAGTCTTCAGCCGCCTTTAGGGCGGCCGCATCATTTCTCCTTGCTTGTTCCTTGGCTCGGGCAAGTTCTGCCCGAAGGGTCTCCATGATGGCAGCTCCATCTGTAGTCAAAAAGTATTATGGATACTAGCATCATGCTCCTCTTAATACTTGCTGACCACCTAAAAATACATACCATGTGCCTCGTCAAGCCGCTTGTTCACAAGCGCAATGTCGGCATCTATCGCGTCCAGTTGCCGGCTTAGTCCGGCAAACTCAGCAGTCCGGCCAGCCACCGGACCGTCCGCTGCCTGCACATGAAAGCAGCACGATCATTACCTGGGACTATGATCCTCTATTTACCGCCTCGGGACAGCAACCAGAGTCTCAGGGGCTACTATCTGTATAGAGCACACCTAGCGTGTGCGGTACCGTCAATTTTTTTGAGTACCTCAAAGCCTTTTAGCAGGCTCGTAAAAGCTTCATGCAACCCACTTTTGGCGGATGAGATCCTCTCAACCACCGTACCCATTAAAGTACGATGCTCCTCCGAGGTAGCTGCTTGCTCCAAAAGACCCGTCAGTACGTCTGGTTGCGCACCAGATAACCCTGGACTCTTTCTGTTACTCCTCTTAGGAGCCGAATACTCCGGACTTCGGGTGGCCGAAGGGTTACCTTCTGGCCTTGGCGGATCAGGAGAAATCCTCTGTGATGACACCTCAGGGTCATCCGCCCCAGGAGGCGGGGAGACAAGGGGAGGCATTTCTCTCTCCATCATCTCCGGAAGAAGATCCCCCGAAGACGAACTCTGTCGGGAAGAGCTACGATCCGGACTGCAAGACATACATCTCGGTTATTGTCCGCGGAGATAAAGCAAAACACATTCACCAAAAGTACTTTTGTTCACTTACAGCTCAGTGGAGGTCTGATCCCCTTGCGGGCACTGTGCGGAAGGAATGCCCTCCGGGTTAGGGCCCCCTGGCGAGGGTTTCTTCTCTCGTTTGGAAACCCTTGTTTCCAAGTCTTCTAGAGCGGTCCTTTTCCTTCCTTGGGGAGAGGGAATCTTAGATTCTTCTCCCCGATTATCCTCCTTCGTGAAGGTACTAATTCCCCCAGTTTGGATGAGTAATGTGTGAGGCTCGCTTTCGGCTTCTTCGTCTCTCCCTTTATCTTCCCCCGAGGGCACTTGATAAGGTGCGTACTCCAGCATCCTGGCTAGTACAGGATCCGGCGAGCCCTCGGGAAGGGGGGTTGAACACCTGATCATCTTTGCCTTTCTCACCCAATCCTGGCCAAGAGCAATTCTCTCAGAATTATGTTATGTCGCATCCCTGCTTTTAGTCATGCATTATGATTGGATGAACATGTGCATCATGTTTAAATTTATTTAAAACTTG
>NC_041382.1:70807149-70878056 GCF_002162155.2 Triticum dicoccoides | reverse complement strand
CAATTGGATTTTCAATGAACCCAAAATGCCCTTCATAAAAGCCCACCATTTTTGGTTCTGGTTTAAACCTGTGCCAAAAATGGCCTTGCAAATTATGGAGCCATTCTGGATTTTTGAACAAGCCATAAGTATTTGAATTTGGGCATTTTAAATACTATAAATATTTTAAAGTGCTCAAATACTCTTGGAAGTATTTTTAGGCAGTTGAGAATATTCTCAAATGTGCCTCTGAATATTTCCAGGATTTTTAAAAATGGAATGGTATTTTAATCATTTCAATACACAGAGCAGAGCAAATAAAAAAAGAGAAACAAGGGAACAGAGGACTTACCTGTCGCCCTGGCCTGGCCCAGCTCGGCCCAGCCACTCGCTCCCGCCAGTCATCCCCCTCCTCTCGCCAGGAGGACGAGAGGCGCGTGGCCGGCGCCCGCAGCCACACGCCGGCCACCTCCTGCTTCTGCCGACACCAGGACGCCGTCTACGAGTGCCACGCAGACCCCCTGGACCCCTCGACCGCTCCACTCTCCCCCTGCCTCGCCTCTCTCGCTCTCTCTCCCAAAGCAGGGCGAAGCCGTCGCCGCCGTTCGTCGCCACCGTGACCACCGTGCTCCCCTCGCCTCACTGACCCGTCCAAAAGCCCCGTCTTGTCGCCCTCGTCCTCTTCGCCGAGCCACGCGGCACCGAACGCCCCCAAACGTCATCACCGCGGTCGTCTTCTACCTCGAGCAACCGAGATCGCCTGCGCCCGTCCGTCGCCCACGGCGCCTCCCCCGAGCTACTGACCTACTCATCGACTCCGCCGTGAGCTCCTCTCTCTTTCCCCTCTTCTTTAGCATTCGCCCTCGTCCCATAGCTCCGTTCCCCACCATGGCCGAAACGCGCTGCCGCCTGAGCTCGTCGACGGTGACGCTCCGGTGACCATTTGGTCCCGGGCGTGCGCCCAACATGTTCACCGCCGCGCGTAGAGTCTTCCCAATGCCACGTTGCGCTCGTTTGCACACCGTAGCGCCTAAACCCGAGTGGGCCCGAGCTCCGGCCGCCGCTGCACTGCTCGCCGTCATCGTTTCCGACTGCCCCAGGCCCGACGACCACCTCCGTTGGATGCGGACGAGCGCCAGCTTCACGCCAAGCCAAACTGCCGCTCGTTTCATCGATTGTGCTGCGTTTCCGAGCCGCGCCGCCATCTTGGGCCTCGCTGGCGTCATGTCGCCGGTGGGTTTGACCCATTTGACCATGCGGGCCCTGCCCCCTGGTCAAACCTAGATTAGGAGTTAAACTAACACTAATTTAGTTAGGTTAGCCGCTGACATGTGGGCCCCGGCCCCACTGGCATTTTAGTTAGGCTTAATTTAAGGTTAATTAACCATATTAATTAGCTGAGTCAATGACATATGGGTCCCACTGTCAGGTTTGACTCTGACTAGGCATTGTTGACCACCTGACGTCACAGTGACGCAGTGCTGACGCAATTATTCATTTTCTGGATTTATTTTTATATAGGAAATTCCAGAAAATAGCCAAAACTTCTAAAAATCGTTGAAAATCAACCATAGCTCCAAATCAAACGAATTATATATGAAAAATGATCAGAAAAATTCAATCTATCCATCTATAATGGTTTCATGCATGACAAACCACTTTAACCTTGCTGTTTGGGTGAAACAAGCTAATACACTTTTTATGCATAAGAACTTTAACTTCCATTTGAATATTTGGTTCAAATGGACCCATTTCAACTTGTTTCACATTGCATTAGGCAGGACACATCATTTTGCCATGTGATATCATGCATCATATTGTTGCATATTGTCATGTGTTGATTATGTTCTGTGTATCCTTCGTGGTAGGTTCTGCCTCCGAGGATATCCCCGAGTATCCAACCGAAGGGCAGTACCCTACTACCACTCCATCAGGCAAGCAGCCCCATTGATCATACCGATACAATCCCATGTTCTCGCATCTGCTCTCATTTACTGCATTAAGACAACAGCGTTTCAAACTGCTGTGTGCTACGGTAGTTGAACCCTTATCCTCTGCATGACCTGTCATTGCCACAGTAATTAGATGAAACCCACTAGCATGTGTAGGAGTTGTTTGAGCCATGTATGTGTTTCCTACCTTGCTATGCCTACTATGCTTAGTGTTGTGTCAGGTCTGGTTCATTTGGGTGATGGGCTAGAGTGAAATGATTATGTCGGTAATGTGAGGGATGTGTTGAACATGATTTGGTAAAGGTATCGATGAGAGGCCATGTAGGAGTACATGGTGGGTTGTTTCATTGAGGCCGTCCATAAGAACTGAGATCTGTATGCGTGATTTGAGATTCAGCTACTACCACACATTGGGCCCTGAAATATGACCCCGCTCGACTTACTGACCCCTCTCGCCCTCTGTCCAGGAGTTGCAACTAGTTTCTGGTGTTTGTAGGTTATGTGTTGGCGGCCGTGCATAGCGCTGACCCTAGGGGTGGGCTATGATGCGGTAGATACACTATGGTCGGGTATGCCGGGCACCCGTTTGGCGTCTCGGGACCCTGTACACATCGTTTGGGGCCGTTGAGGACACCCCGGCCAGATTTCCTTGCGGATGGAACCTGAATAGGCGATAAACCTGGACTAGAGACTTGTGTGGTTAGTCAGGTCGTGGTCTACACCCAAGTCGGCTTTCGCTTGAAGTCTGCCGAGCACATGTCGTGTGCAGACGCTAAGTGGTGGAAACATGTGTGACGAAGTACACCCCTGCAGGGTATAAAACTATTCGAATAGCCGCGTCCGCGGTAAAGGACTACTTGGTTGCCTATATAGTTCATAGACAAGTTAATGGATATTACTAAAAGACTCAAGATAAGTGTGAGTACCGAGGATGGCCCTCTTGTAGGATGACGAGGGAGGATCCCCGGTGGAGTATTGTGTTGGTGAGTAGTGGACTCGTGTGCGAAAACTATTTTACTAGCGGAGTCCCATAGGATAGCTTAGCCAAGAGTCAAAGCTGGCTTGCTACAATAACCCCACCACCTTCTTGAGAATGAGCATGTATAGTAGGTTCTGATGTAAGACTTGCTGAGTACCTTTGTACTCATGTTTGCTTAATTACTGTTTTCAGACGACAACACCGCCCCCTCCGATGGGTTTTATGTAGATCTCGACGTCGATGAGTGACTTGCCACCCAGGTGGTGATCATGGCCATGGAGGGCCCCATGTAGATAGACAGGCTTCGAGAAGCCTTCTTGCTTTCTAGTGTCTGTACTCAGACTATTTGCTTCCGCATGTGCTTGTATGCTTGTATGACTTGAGTGTCGGGTCATGTGACCCCTACCTGTATGAACATGTTATGTATGGCTCTTTGGAGCCTTTAAATAAAGTACTTGAGTTGTAGAGTTTTGTTGTGATGCCATGTTGTATTTGCACATATCGAGCATATTATGTGTATGATTGAAATGCTTGGTATGTGTGGGATCCGACAATCTGGTTGTTTATCCTTGGTAGCCTTTCTTATGGGGAAATGTAGTCTAGTGCTCCTCGAGCCATAGTAGTCCGCTACAGCCCGGTTCACCGGAGTCCTGCTAGCCCAGCACTACTGCTCAGGACACTTGACTGGACGACATGTGTTTCACTTTGTTCCTATGTCTGTCCCTTCGGGGAAATGTCACGCAGTGACTTCCGGAGTCCTGCCTAGCCTGCTACAGCCCGGGTTCCCCGGAGTCCTGTTAGCCCAGTGCTACAGCCCGGATTCACACGCTGATGACTGACATGCTCGATGTGATTCACGTATGCCTGTCTCCATAGGTCTGTGCCGCTTTGGGTTCACGACTAGCCATGTCGGCCCGGGTTCTCTGTCATATGGATGCTAGTGACACTATCATATACGTGAGCCAAAAGGCGCAAACGGTCCCGGGCCATGGTAAGGCGACACCCGTGGGGATACCGTGCGTGAGGCCGCAATGTGATATGAGGTGTTACCGGCTAGATCGATGTGACTTGGAATCGGGGTCCTGACAGCTTATGACAAGTGAAAAGACAGTGTGTTCGGTCGTGGAAATATTTACCTGGGTATCTGGACGATTACAGTTGAGACCCGCACCCTCGGTGGTGTCCGGACACTTTATTCGTGATCCGAAGAACAATCCATACATCTCTTCGAGCGTCACGCCGAAGAACTGCTGAATAGTTTGCTGTCCTTCCGGGTTGAACTCCCACATACGGAGAGATCGACGTTTGCATGGCAGGACCCGACGAACTAGCATAACTTGCATTACTTTGACGAGACCGATGATACGTCTCCAACATATCTATAATTTTTGATTGCTCCATGCTATATTATCTACTGTTTTGGGCAATATTGGGATTTATTATCCACTTTTATATTATTTTTGGGACTAACCTATTAACCGGAGGCCCAGCCGAGATTTGTTGTTTTATGCCTATTTCAGTGTTTTGAAGAAAAGGAATATCAGACGAAGTCGAAACGGAACGAAATCAACTGGAGAAGTTATTTTTGAAAGGAAACACACCTGATGGACTTGGACCCCACGTCAAGGAAGAAACGAGGTGCTCATGAGGGTGGGGCGCCCCCCCTAGGGCGCACCCCCTGTCTCGTGGGGCCCTCGTGGCTCCCCTGACGTACCTCCTGCACCAATATATACCTACATGACCTAAAACTACCAGAAGGCAATATAGATCAGGAGTTCCGTCGCCAGAAGCCTCCGTAGCCACCAAAAGTCAATCGGGACCCTGTTCCGGCACCCTGCCGGAGGGGGAACCCTCTCTGGTGGCCATATTCATAATCCCGACGCTCCCCATGACGAAGATGGAGTAGTTCTCCCTCGGGGCTGAGGGTATGTACCAGTAGCTATGTGTTTGATCTCTCTCTCCCGTGTTCTTGATTTGGCACGATCTTGATGTATCGCGAGCTTTGCTATTATAGTTGGATCTTATGTTTCTCCTCCCCCTCTTCTCTCTTGTAATGAATTGAGTTTCCCCTTTGAAGTAATCTTATCGGATTGAGTCTTTAAAGACTTGAGAACACTTGATGTATGTCTTGCCGTGGATATCTGTGGTGACAATGGGATACCACGTGCCACTTGATGTATGTTAAGGTGATCAACTTGCGGGTTTTGTGATATTGGGAACCTATGCATAGGGGTTGGCATACGTTTTCATCGTGATTCTCTGGTAGAAACTTTGGGGCACTCTTTGAGGTTCTATGTGTTGGTTGAATAGATGAATATGAGATTGTGTGATGCATATCGTATAATCATACCCACGGATACTTGAGGTGACATTGGAGTATCTAGGTGACATTAGGGTTTTGGTTGATTTGTGTCTTAAGGTGCTATTCTAGTACGAACTCTAGGGCTATTTGTGACACTTATAGGAATAGACCACCGGATTGATTGGAAAGAATAACTTTGAGGTGGTTTCATACCCTACCATAATCTCTTCGTTTGTTCTCTGCTATTAGTGACTTTGGAGTGACTCTTTGTTGCATGTTGAGGGATAGTTTTATGATCCAATTATGTTAGTATTGTTGAGGGAACTTACACTAGCGAAAGTATGAACCCTAGGCCTTGTTTCAACGCATTGCAATACCGTTTACGCTCACTTTTATCATTAGTTACCTTGCTGTTTTTATAATTTCAGATTACAAATACCTTTATCTACTATCCATATACCACTTGTATCGCCATCTCTTCGCCGAACTAGTGCACCTATACAATTTACCATTGTATTGGGTGTGTTGGGGACACAAGAGACTCTTTGTTATTTGGTTGCAGGGTTGCTTGAGAGAGACCATCTTCATCCTACACCTCCTACAGATTGATAAACCTTAGGTCATCCACTTGAGGGAAATTTGCTACTGTCCTACAAACCTCTGCACTTGGAGGCCTAACAACGTCTACAAGAAGAAGGTTGTGTAGTAGACATCAAGCTCTTTTCTGGCGCCCTTGCCGGGGAGGTGAGTGCTTGAAGGTATATCTTTAGATCTTGCAATCGAGTCTTCTAGTTTCTTGTTTTATCACTAGTTTAGTTTATAAAAGAAAATTACAAAAAATGGAATTGAGTTTGTCTCATATGCTTCACCTTTTTAATATCTTTCGTGATTATGATGGAAAGGATAATTGTGCTCAAGTGCTAGAATAAGAAATCTATAAAATGTTTGGCACTAAATATTTGAATGATGAGCATGATTGCAATGTTGTTAGTACGAATTCTTTGAATATCCATGATGCTAATGATGATTGCACTAGTTATGATGAAAATGCCTCCTATAAACATGTCAATTTTTGTGGAGTAGACTGGGTTTGCAAGTGCACACAAAATAGGGAAGGTAGATATTGCAAGAGGCATAAGTACTTAGAAACCAAATTGTTGCAAGAAGAGCTAGATGAATGTGCTGAAAAATTCAATATTTTCCGTGCCCCTTGTGAACTTTGCAATGAACATGGTCATTTAAAGCTCCAATGCTATTTGTTTCATGATCAAGTCGTGTCCAAACATTGTGATAATTTCATTACCCTTGAGCATCATAAAGAGCTTAGCCTTCTTTTGGGTTATGAAGAAATGAAACGTATAACTGAGGGTATTCCAAAGTTTAATCTTGATAAAGTTCTTCATTTTGATCTAGAAAAGATTTATATGTATTGTGCGGTGAATTGCATTGAAAATCCTTATATTGCCAATTACATAAAGAAAAGAAAACAAATAGAAGATGAAGAGAATACTAATGAAAGGGAAGAGACTTCCCAATACCCTCCTATTATTTCTTATGATGAATCAGGTAACGAGGAAGAGCATCCTATTCAACCAATCTCATTAATAAGGAGCTCCAAAAAGAGGATTGAACCCACACATGATGTGGTGAAGAAGAAGAAGAAAAGAAAAAGGAAGAGAGGTAAAAAGATGTCTCTCCCAAATAATGCTGCCCCTATTACTATTGTGCCTCATGAAAATATAATTGTGGAATATAATGATACTTCTTATGATCTTGAAAATCTTTTTGGTACTTGCTTGGAAGAATATAATAATTGCTATACTATCGATGCTATATATACTATTAATGATGAGAGTGATTATGCTTATGATATGAAAAGGCCCAAGCTTGGGGAAGCTATGTTTGATGAGGATGACATATTTGAGAATATATTTGCTGCAATTAATGTTTGTCCCAAGCTTGGGGATGCTATGTTTAATAATGATGATATTTTTAGCCTTCCATATTTTGATATGCAAAGTGATTATGATGAGAACAAAGTTGCTACTTATGATGATTATTGTGATAAAACTTATGCTATAAAGAGTAGTGATGATTATATTTATAAAACTTGTAATGATTATGAGTACCCTTTCTCTGAACATTACTCCTTTAACGTGGAAACAATTTATAGTATTCAAGTCTCTTATGATACTCCCACTATTCCGAATGAGAAGAATTTTGCTTATGTGGAGAGTAATAAAATTTCTATGCTTGTAGATCATGAAAAGAATGCTTTAGGTTCTGGTTATATTGTTGAATTCATTCATGATGCTACTGAAAATTATTATGAGGGAGGAACATATGCTTGTAGGAATTGCAATAATATCAAGTTTCTTCTCTATGTGCTTAAAGTTTTAAAGTTATGCTTGTTTTGCCTTCCTATGCTAGTTGATTATTGCTCCCATAAGTTGTTTGCTCACAAAATCCCTATGCATAGGGAGTATGTTAGACTTAAATGAGCTAGTCATATTCTTCATGATGCTCTCTTTATGTTTCAATTCCTATCCTTTATGTGAGCAACATTGGAATCATCGTGCCTAGCTAGGGGCGTTAAACGATAGCACTTGTTGGGAGGCAACCCAACTTTATTTTTGTTCCTTGCTTTTTGCTCCTGTTTACTAATAAATAATTCATCTAGCCTCTGTTTAGATGTGGTTTTATTCTTTTAGTTAGTGTTTGTGCCAAGTAGAACCTTTGCGAAGACTTGGGGAAAGTCTTGTTGATCATGCTGTAAAAAACAGAAAATTTAGCGCTCACGAGAATTGCTGCCATTTTTATTTGGAGAGTGCTAATTAGTTAATTATTTTTGCAGATGATTAATAGATAAATTCCTCAGGTCCAGCAATTTATTTGAGAATTTTATGAGTTCCAGAAGTATACCTTTTATCCATGTTACTACAGACTGTTCTGTTTTTGACAGATTCTGTTTTCGATGTGTTGTTTGCTTATTTTGATGAATCTATGGCTAGTAAAAGAGTTTATAAACCATAGAGAAGTTGGAATACAGTAGGTTTAACACCAATATAAATAAAGAATGAGTTCATTAAAGTACCTTGAAGTGGTGATTTATTTTCTTATACTAACGGAGCTTACGAGTTTTCTGTTAAGTTTTGTGTTGTGAAGTTTTGAAGTTTTGGGTAAGGATTCGATGGACTATGGAATAAGGAGTGGCAAGAGCCTAAGATTGGGGATGCCCAAGGCGCCCCAAGGTAATATACAAGGATGGCCAAGAGCCTAAGCTTGGGGATGCCCCGGAAGGCATCCCCTCTTTCGTCTTCGTTCATCGGTAACTTTACTTGGAGCTATATTTCTATTCACCACATGATATTTGTTTTGCTTGGAGCGTCAATTTATTTTGTTAGTATTTTATTGCTGTTATTTAGAACAATGTTTTGCATATTTTATTTCAATAAAAGTGGCATTGATAGCCTTTACTATGCCTATGTTACAAGTATACATGTTGCTGTTTGAAAACAGAAAGTTTACCGCTGTTGCAATAATTCCCTAGAAAAGTCAGAATGTGATAAAATGTTGAAACCTTTTGCATATTAAGCTCTGATAAATTTACTACAGTGTTAATTTTATTTCATAATTTTTGGAGCTAGGTAAGTATGGATGTTGCTGCATTCTTTACAGATTGTCCTGTTTAGGCAGATTGCTATTATGTTTGCATTGTTTGCATATGTTTGCTTCTTTAATGATTCTATTTGAGGATAGGACTATTAAATATGCAGAGGCATTTAGTATGCAATGTTGAATAATAATTTTAGTGATTTTCTACAGTAGAGTATGATAAGGTTTTGGCAATGGTTTATACTAACTTATCTCACGAGTCCTTGTTGAGTTTTGTGTGGATGAAGCTTTTGAGATTTAGGGAGACCGTGATATGAGAGGAATTAAGGAGACACAAAAGCTCAAGATTGGGGATGCCCAGGGCACCCCAAGATAATATTTCAAGAAGTCTCAAGCATCTAAGCTTGGGGATGCCCCGGTTGGCATCCCACCTTTCTTCTTCAACAACTATCGGTTAGTTTTGGTTGATCATAAGTTTTTGCTTCTTCACATGATTTTTGCCATTCTTAGAATGTCATTTTATTTTGCTTTGCTTTCTGTTTGAATAAATTACCAAGATCTGAAATTATTAAATGTTAGAGAGTCTTCACATGGTTGCATAATTATTCAACTACTCATTGATCTTCACTTATATCTTTCGGAGTAGTTTGTCATTTGCTCTAGTGCTTCACTTATATCTTTTAGAGCATAGTGGTAGTTTTATTTTGAAGAAATAGATGAACTCTCATGCTTCACTTAGATTATTTTGAGAGTCTTAAATAGCATGGTAATTTGCTTAAAATCCTAATATGCTAGGTATTCAAGAATAATAAAATTCTCTTATGAGTGTGTTGAATACTATGAGAAGTTTGATACTTGATAATTGTTTTGAGATATGGAGATGGTGATATTAGAGTCATGCTAGTTGAGTAGTTGTGAGTTTAAAGAATACTTGTGTTAAAGTTTGTGATTCCCGTAGAATGCACGTATGGTGAACCGTTATGTGACAAAGTCGGAGCATGATTTATTTATTGATTGTCTTCCTTATGAGTGGTGGTCGGGGACGAGCGATGGTCTTTTCCTACCAATCTATCCCCCTAGGAGCATGCGCATAGTACTTTGTTTCGATAACTAATAGATTTTTGCAATAAGTATGTGAGTTCTTTATGACTAATGTTGAGTCCATGGATTATACGCACTCTCACCCTTCCACCTTTGCTAGCCTCTCTAGTACCACGCACCTTTCGCCGGTACCATAAACCCACCATATACCTTCCTCAAAACAGCCACCATACCTACCTATTATGGCATTTCCATAGCCATTCCGAGATATATTGCCATGCAACTTTCCACCATCTAGTTCATCATGACACATTCATCATTGTCATATTGCTTATGATCATGTAGTTGACATATTATTTGTGGCAAAGCCACCGTTCATAATTCTTTCATAGTTGCCACTCTTGATTCATTGCATATCCCGGTACACCGCCGGAGGCATTCATATAGAGTCATCTTTGTTCTAGTATCGAGTTGTATCATCGAGTTGTAAATAAATAGAAGTGTGATGATCATCATTCAATAGAGCATTGTCCCAATAAAAAAAGGGGGAAAGGCCAAAAAAGAAAGAAAGACCAAATAAAAAAAGAGAAAGGCCAAATAAAAAAAGGGAAGGCCAAATAAAAATAAAAAAATAAAAGGGGCAATGCTACTATCCTTTTTTCCACACTTGTGCTTCAAAGTAGCACCATGATATAGCGAGTCTCATATATTGTGCTTCAAAGTAGCACCATGTTCTTCATATAGAGAGTCTCATATGTTGTCACTTTCATATACTAGTGGGAATTTTACATTATAGAACTTGGCTTGTATATTCCAATGATGGGCTTCCTCAAAATGCCATAGGTCTTCATGAGCAAGCGAGTTGGATGCGCACCCACTAGTTCTTTTGTTAAGCTTTCATACATTTATAGCTCTAGTGCATCTGTTGCATGGCAATCCCTACTCACTCACATTGATATCTATTGATGGGCATCTCCATAGCCCATTGATACGCCTAGTTGATGTGAGACTATCTTCTCCCTTTTGTCTTCTCCACAACCACCATTCTATTCCACCTATAGTGCTATATCAATGGCTCACGCTCATGTATTGCGTGAAGATTGAAAAAGTTTGAGAACATCAAAAGTATGAAACAATTGCTTGGCTTGTCATCGGGGTTGTGCATGATTTAAATATGTTGTGTGGTGAAGATGGAGCATAGCCAGACTATATGATTTTGTAGGGATAGCTCTCTTTGGCCATGTTATTTTGAGAAGACATGATTGCTCTGTTAGTATGCTTGAGGTATTATTATTTTTATGTCAATATGAACTTTTGTCTTGAATCTTTCGGATCTGAATATTCATATCAAAAGTAAGAATAATTACATTGAAATTATGCCAACTAGCATTCCACATCAAAAATTGTCTTTTTTTTATCATTTACCTACTCGAGGACGAGCAGGAATTAAGCTTGGGGATGCTTGATACGTCTCCAACGTATCTATAATTTTTGATTGCTCCATGCTATATTATCTACTGTTTTGGGCAATATTGGGCTTTATTATCCACTTTTATATTATTTTTGGGACTAACCTATTAACCGGAGGCCCAACCCAGATTTTTTGTTTTATGCCTATTTCAGTGTTTTGAAGAAAAGGAATATCAGACGGAGTCGAAACGGAACGAAATCAAGTGGAGGAGTTATTTTTGGAAGGAAACACACCTGATGGACTTGGACCCCACATCAAGGAAGAAACGAGGTGCTCACGAGGGTGGGGCCCCCCCTAGGGCGCGCCCCCTGTCTCGTGGGGCCCTCGTGGCTCCCCTGATGTACCTCCTGCACCCATATATACATACGTGACCTAAAACTTCCAGAAGGCAATATAGATCGGGATTTCCGCCGCCAGAAGCCTCCGTAGCCACCAAAAGTCAATCGGGACCCTGTTCCGGCACCCTGCCGGAGGGGGGAACCCTCTCTGGTGGCCATCTTCATAATCTCGACGCTCCCCATGACGAAGAGGGAGTAGTTCTCCCTCGGGGCTGAGGGTATGTACCAGTAGCTATGTGTTTGATCTCTCTCTCCCGTGTTCTTGATTTGGCACGATCTTGATGTATCGTGAGCTTTGCTATTATAGTTTGATCTTATGTTTCTCCTCCCCCTCTTCTCTCTTGTAATGAATTGAGTTTCCCCTTTGAAGTAATCTTATCGGATTGAGTCTTTAAAGACTTGAGAACACTTGATGTATGTCTTGCCGTGGATATCTGTGGTGACAATGGGATACCATGTGCCACTTGATGTATGTTAAGGTGATCAACTTGCGGGTTTCGTGACATTGGGAACCTATGCATAGGGGTTGGCACACGTCTTTGTTGTGATTCTCCGATAGAAACTTTGGGGCACTCTTTGAGGTTCTATGTGTTGGTTGAATAGATGAATCTGAGATTGTGTGATGCATATCGTATAATCATACCCACGGATACTTGAGGTGACATTGGAGTATCTAGGTGACATTAGGGTTTTGGTTGATTTGTGTCTTAAGGTGTTATTCTAGTACGAACTCTAGAGCTGTTTGTGACACTTATAGGAATAGCCCACCGGATTGATTGGAAAGAATAACTTTGAGGTGGTTTCGTACCCTACCATAATCTCTTCATTTGTTCTCCGCTATTAGTTACTTTGGAGTGACTCTTTGTTGCATGTTGAGGGATAGTTTTATGATCCAATTATGTTAGTATTGTTGAGGGAACTTACACTAGCGAAAGTATGAACCCTAGGCCTTGTTTCAATGCATTGCAATACCGTTTACGCTCACTTTTATCATTAGTTACCTTGCTGTTTTTATAATTTCAGATTACAAATACCTTTATCTACTATCCATATACCACTTATATCACCATCTCTTCGTCGAACTAGTGCACCTATACAATTTACCATTGTATTGGGTGTGTTGGGGACACAAGAGACTCTTTGTTATTTGGTTGTAGGGTTGCTTGAGAGAGACCATCTTCATCCTACGCCTCCTACGGATTGATAAACCTTAGGTCATCCACTTGAGGGAAATTTGCTACTGTCCTACAAACCTCAGCACTTGGAGGCCCAACAACGTCTACAAGAAGAAGATTGTGTAGTAGACATCAACCGACATCCCTCTTGAGGAGATCTCGGATGCGACTTTGCAATGCCGGCACGTCTTTAACCGACCCCTAGTCTAGCCCCTTGTTGACCCATGACGCCAGTTGTGGTGGGGGCCTGAACGGAAGGCGGGGGCAGCCACCCACTTAGTACTTCGGGGAGCTGTGATGTAAAACCACTCCCGCTGCCATAAGTTGGATATCTCCGGGACGGAACCCTTTGGCCATGGGGCATCGACGCCCTTGCTTGTTGTGGCACCTCGGCATTCTGTGTGTCGCCCATTGATCATATTTGGCTTCACATTGAAGGTCTTGAGCCATAATCCGAAGTGTGGGGTGATGCGTAGGAAGGCCTCACATACGACGATAAACGACGAGATGTGAAGAATGGAATCCGGAGCTAGATCATGGAAGTCGAGCACATAATAGAACATGAGCCCTCTGACGAAGGGATCAAGACTAAAGCCCAGCCCTCGGAGGAAGTGGGAAACAAATACGACACTCTCGTTGGGTTCGGGAGTGGGGATGACCTGCCATCGGGCAGGCAGCCTGTGCAAGATTTCGGCGGTCAGATACCTGGCCTCCCTTAGCTTCTTGATGCCCTCCTTTGTGACAGAGGAAGCCATCCACCGGCCCTGAAGGTTGGATCTGGACATGGTTGAAGGTCCGAAGCGCTTCGCCTGAGCCTTGGGTGTTGGAACTCGGGGTGGGGGAAGGGAGGGATTGAGCGCGATAAGAAAAGTACAGGCTTTGGCCCCTTTATAAAGAGGGCAACTATCAAGCGTCCTTCGCATGGCCGTTTGGAACTTGCCTAAAATCGAGGAGTCGTACTAACGAGCACGATTGGGTTACCCACACCCGTATTAATGAGAATCCCGTGATAAGGGGACACGATGTCTGCTTCGACAAGACGTGCCAATAAAACTGCCTCGCAACACGTGCAGTGGCTGGTTGAGAAAAATGGTTTGAATAATGACCGGGGCCAGGGCGTGATGTCACATTATGAAAAGTTGTCAGCAGATTAGATTTGTGGAAATACTATACTCTCTACGGTGGTATGTGGAATTTGTTTTGCAGAGCCGGACACTATCCTTGTGTTCAAAATCTTCTATGGAGTATTCGGAGGAGGAACCCGCCTTGCAATGTCGAAGACAATCTGCGCGCCGGACTCATCATCATTGAAGCCTGGTTGAGGGGCTACTGAGGGAGTCCTGGATTAGGGGGTCCTCGGACAGCCGGACTATATCCCTTGGCCGGTCTGTTGGACTATGAAGATACAAGATTGAAGACTTCGTCGCGTGTCCGGGTGGGACTCTCCTTTGTGTGGAAGGCAAGCTTGGCAATTCGGATATGTAGATCTCCTCCCTTGTAACCGACTCCGTGTAACCCTAGCTCCCTCCGGTGTCTATATAAACCGGAGGGTTTAGTCCGTAGGACAACAACAATCATACCATAGGCTAGCTTCTAGGGTTTAGCCTCTCCGATCTCGTGGTAGATCAACTCTTGTAATACGCATATCATCAAGATCAATCAAGCAGGAAGTAGGGTATTACCTCCATCGAGAGGGCCCGAACCTGGGTAAACATTGTGTCCCCCACCTCCTGTTACCATCCGCCTTAGACGCACAGTTTGGGACCCCCTACCAGAGATCCACTAGTTTTGACACCGACACTCAGCCCGATCCAGCTGGTCGGGGGACGATGTGGTGAGCACCCCCTTGTCCATGACACCGTCAGTAGCCCCCTAAACCGGTCTTCAAGTTGGGGACGCTCCTCGATTCTTCCAAACTGTTCTTCACCTTTGGTCGTCGGTCTTGAAAACTGGTTCAACAAATCTTCTCATCTTCAATCTTGAGGATCACCGAAGTGAATCCGAAGAGTTTTACACATCAGGTATCCGAGGGGCCCCTTTAAGTTTTCAGCCTTTATAAATGCCTTGTTATTTTTATACCACACCTCAGGTTTGAAGTTGTTCTCGGGCGGCAGTGTCCTCTTGCGTCTGAGATCCAATGCCGGACTGCATTCAAGGTATCTTTTACAGCCGAGCACCAACACCGGACGCTTCCGAGCTCCAACATTGGAATGTATCCGAGCTCCAACGCCGGACTGTATCCGAAGAGTATTGTTACAACCGAGCTCCAACGCCGAACTGCATCCGAGCTCCAGCGTCGGACTATGTCCAAGCTCCAACGCCGGACTGTATCCGAGCTCCAATGCCAGACTGTATCCAAGGTGTCATAGATCACCTTGGTTCAAAAAAGTTGAAGGAGTTTAGCCGAGCTTAATGTCGGAAATGCCCTCTATGGAGCCAGCCACTGGCGCCCAAGCTTTATGCCGGACTTCTTCCGAGGTGATGCACGACCCCGACTGCGGGCCAATTTTTTTTTCAATATTTTTTATTGGTGCAATTTATTCTCTGCCGAGATATATAGCCAGTAGCCCTCAAGGTGTGTATCGGTCTAAAACCCGAGATGCACGTGAAGGATGACATAAGACTGCTGATCCCAGTAGCCCCTGAGACCCAGGTTGATTCGCAAAATCGGCCTGAGGATCAACTCCTAGCTCGGCAGAATACTTCGGGACAAAAAGCGGTGTGCAAAGTCCTCGAGACTCAAGTTGGGTGCGGCCGACCAACCTGAGGATCATAATCTCCTCGAAAACTATATTGCACTTAAATTTTCTGCATTGGATTGTCAATGCAGTAGCCCCCGAGAATTGGGTTGGGCAAAATGACCGACCCTAGGATCGTACCTCCTCGGGAACAAGTTCAACTGTCATGTATGTTTTGACAATACCGAGGTGGAGTTCAGCAGGAAAGATGCTGAACTGTAGTTTTAGAAAAGAGTTTCATGCCGAACACCTCAACCGAGAGAATGTCCCGCTTCCTGAAACAGAAAATAGGTGAAAGATGTTATAAGCTCAAAAAATGCCAACAAACATGCGTAAAAAACTTTACGTCTAAATTGAATCAAGCTATTTTGGTGCCAATATGAAATTGGTCTTAAAATTGTACTTTCGTTGTGCTTTGACATGACACATCTGATCTCTAGACTTCAAGTGGGTCAGCCTTCGGCTTCAACCTCCCTATCCCGAAGGCGGAGTGTTTCTCAGGCCAGTTTAGCGAACTAAACGCGAGCGGCTTTAGAGAGAAACCAGGCTACCCGGCTATTGATCATACACCCGAGTCGAGAAAGGAGTGGTAGAAAAATATTGTGCAGCGACTAACAAAAATGGCTCATACTAATTTAAGAGCCCCCAAGTGACTTGGGTAAAAGAATTTTATGTATAATGATTATATGTACCGAAGTAATTATATCATATTTGTCTTCACCCGAACTTTAAACGCGTCTTAACTGACCGTCCGCTTCTACCTCTTCGGTCAAGGGACGAAAAGTGTTATGTACTACACCTGTCGAGAATATCGATGGTGTTTCTGATAACTAGGCAATCAGGCCATAAGGCTATAACAGAAAAAGCGCGCTCAGGGAACTTATGTTATATTACTGATGAAGTGTAAGAAGCATCTTCGAAGAAAATAGTACCCCCATCGATACCTTTCTTCGGTTGCTCATTGTTACTATGAGACTTATGCAATAGATTTTTTTGTACTCATGAGTTCCGTTGTGTGCCGACCATGATTGAAAACAATAAGAGCGCTAGCTTTCGGCTTCACCCAGTCTGAGATCCGAGCTTGTATGATCCGGTCGTGACAATCGCAGAGGTGCTCCATTTACTCCCTAGCTGAACAATCGGGAACGTAGGGGTAAACACAGGAGCAAGGCAACCCAGTTTACGGAACACTTAATTCAACATGGTGCATATTGTGGCATAATACACGAACAAGGAACGAAACCATACAAGTATAATCATATGCAAGAGGAAAGGCTTCATAAAGGAAGCCCCCAACTAAACGGGGTATTTGAATTTGTTTGCAACAAATGAGGTTTTGACAAAGAAACTTTTCCGTAAACGACTTTTTGTCAAAAAAGTATAACACTTGGTCAAACTGAACAAAATTTAAAACCAAATGTTTTTTAGCACGAAAGCGACTTAACTGGTTAATGTGCTCGGTGTGACGTGGGCCGAGCCTGTAGCGGCTCAAGGTCCCAATCCCCAAGCCGGTCGTGACGTACCCAAGCGAAAAGCTCGGCTTGATGAAGTGATAGCACGACAGTGCCGAAGTGCCGAGGCGAAGCCCCCGGTCCTGCCGAGGAGACAGAGTAGTTCGGCAGCGTGATATTGAAGCCCCTGTGCCAGTCGACATGTCAAAACAGGTCGGCATGGTGAACGTTAGTTTGATGAAGCGACGACGCGATGATGGCGACACAGGGTATCACACCATGGTGACGGTGGAATTTGGTTGATGGAGGCGAGAGGACGACTCCGTATGCCGAGGTGACTGCGTGACGCGGCAAAAAATTAACTATCTGCACACATACGATAGTGCAAGGCAGAGGTAATAATAATAAAGTAAAAAATTGGTTGCATAATTAATATTTTAAGCAAAGCGAATAATAATAGAAATATGGCCCGTGTGCCGAACACCCGCCGAGGTATAGCTCTTTCGGTGATACCGAAGTCCTTGAGGCAACCGAACATGTCGGTATGGCGATTCGACCAACAAGATGAGCACACGAGCCAATTTATGCCGATTGGGACGATGACATCGGTTTGCCGAACTGACCGCGTGACGCAGTCGAAGTCGTTTACCTACACACAGGAAATAGTGCAGTCCAAAAAATAATAATATAAATATAGAAGAAAAACCTCGCATAATTAATTGACGCAAAATAATTTATTTAAAGATATGTGACCTGGCGCCGAAGTCAATGTCGATGCAGGGCGTCGGCGTGATGCGGTATATGCATGACAAAGTCTGAATTCATAGGTCGGTCCGAGCTCCGGATGCGGCGTTCGCCGAGCTGTGTACGGAAACTGACCGAGCCATCACGTGGCCGTCGTTAATGCGGCCACCATTTGACAGACCTGTGTGTAGAAAATGGAACAGGCCAGAGTAATAATTCCTTGGAAAAAATAAATCCATGTAAAAAATTATTAGGATTAATCTAGTTCATGGACTTGCATCTAGTAATAGCACTAGTACCAACACGTGAGAAGTGCAAGAAAGACTATGATTAGCAAAAAGCAAAGTCCGCCTTCGTTGAATAACAAAGAAAATAAAGAAGGATTAGGTCTCCCTGTATGCCGCCGAGCGATCCGAATTTGGCATGTGTCTGTTGCTCTAGCTTGATGCTGCGTGCGCATTCTTGACTGGAACGCAGCCGGGCAGGATCTCCCATGATGTGCAACACGTCCTCACAAGCTACATCTATGGTTGGCTATGCCCTTAATCAAAGGAAAAGAAGGTAGCAGCAAACAATGGCCGGCTAGGAGTTGAATTAAAAGAGCGGAACTCTTACGATCACCTGGCGGATCGCAGCGTCCGTGTCCACTACCTCCTGTGCCTTACACGTGTCCCAGTGAGAGCCCACATACCATCCATTGTCGAACGCGCTTCTGCAATAGGAGCTATGTTTCTGAAACATATATAGTGTTGCAATGGTCTACAACGGGTCTTTTTTTACAACAAAATTTCTCTTGCGAATTTTTTCTGCAACAAAATCTCGGTTGCAAAAATAAATTGTAACAAAAACTCTGTTGCAAAAAATGCAACAAAATAACTGTTCCAAACAAACTACAACAAGACATGTGTTGTAGAAATAATTCTGCAACAAGACCTGTGTTGCGGAAGTAATCCTGCAACAAGACCAGTGTTGCAATAATGAAGGCACGTTTGAGCGCTCGATGTGGCACAGATCTGATGGCTTGCGACACGGCTGATCTTTTAAAAAGATCAGCCGGCGGACGGGTAGCATGTCCCATTAAAAAAGGGAAGAAAACAAATGAGAGAATTCCTTATTTAACACTGTGTTAAAATATTTTTGCCCTATTTGACACCGTAAAACAATTTCTTCCCTACATGACACCGAGTCTAAATTTTATGCCTTTTATAACACTTTCATCCATTTTAAGCGTTAACAACGTTAAATGACACATGAAAAGACCCTTTTACCCCTGATGTGGTATGTGATCAAAAATTTAATAATTGCTACTGATGAAAGAATACTTGCCTAGCCGACTTGGTTTGTTGTATGCGGGTACGTAGCTGAGCAGCTGCATGCAGATCTCTAACCGCATGTGTTTATGTGGCCGGTTTGGTTGCTCGGTGTGTAGCCAAGTTCCATTTTTTTTGATCAAGTGCTTATGCTAGCTCTTGTGTACAAGCATTTACAAGCTCTCTGTCCAGGATCCGCGTAATGTGGGCTTGGGTCGCCGCACTGGCGACGTGAATACGAGAGTAAGGAGCGCGACCGCGAGGCGACTTGTGCAACCAAACCGGCCGGCTGGATGGATGGATCAAGATGGAACTGAGAGAATTAACTGGTTAGTACGTACATAGTACAGTACGTTTTTGCACACATGAGTTGTGTAATTGCGGCCGTGCGTGCGCGGGTGTGTGGCTGTTGAGCCAATGCTATCAAGTGTTTGGCGTGGTCGTGCTTAGTAGCAGGCGGGGATGGATGCACGTATCAGGGAGCGGGCGACTTGCGCCAGATGGCCTGCTCATATTACACCAAGGGTAAAAATGTCTTTTTATGTGCCACTTAACAGCATTAGATGAAAAAACAGACAAGAGTGTCATAAAAGATATAAAATTTAGAGTCGATGTTATATGGGGAACAAAAAGTTTTTCGGTGTCAAATAAAAAAACGAAATTTAAGATAGTGTTAAATAAGGAATTCTTTCAAAACAAATTTGGTTGTTGTGTTGCCGCCGATCTGAACTCCCGTCGGCCGGCCACACGCACTGGAGTACTATATAATTTTTGATTTGACCCGTACAAGGAATCTGCCAGCTCTAGGCTGCCTTTTGTACGCGCACTTCTCCAAGATTTTTACGGCGTGCAGGGTAGCTCGGGTCCGATCTGGTTCTCTGCCGACTCCGATTTGATATGCAGACAAAACAAAATAGGCAACAACAAAAAACTCTTTGCAAACAAACCAGTTTATACAATACTGATCTAACTGGAAAAACATCACCTGATCATTGATTTTGATCCCCATCAAACCACGACGAACACCTAGCAGGCTCTCAATGAAAACACCAATGTCGGTTCTATATTCAGCGTATCTCGTAGTAGGGGTCCTGAGTTAGGCGTTTTGGAGCGATGGTAACACAGACACATGTTTTACCCAGGTTCGGACCCTCTTGATGGAGGTAAAATCCTATGTCCTGCTTTTGATTGTATTCATATGGGTGTAGTACAGAGTACATATGTCTACCACGAGACTGTAGTAATGAATATTAGATTGTCTATTGACTAGCCTGGCCTCGATTTATATATGCACCGGAGGCCTAGGATTTTGGAGAGTCCTTGGCTTGGGCGCCAAGTCTTGTGGAAACCCCCTTGTATGCGACATGGGCTGCCCGAAGTGGCCCATGAATGAACCGTCGTGGGGTTCCTCAGCCTGATCCAGCTGGTCGGGGGACAACGTGGTGAGTACCCCCTTGTCCATGACACCGTCACTCATCTTGGGTGTTCTGGTCCATAAAAATATCTTCAAAAAGTTTCGCGGTGTCTGGACTCCGTTTGATATTGATTTCTTGCGATGTAAAAAACAAGAAAAAACAATAACTGGCACTGGGCCAATAGATTAGTCCCAAAAAATGATATAAAGTTGCTATAAAATGATTGTAAAACATCCAAGAATGATAGTAAAACAACATGAATACTTCATAAATTATAGATATGTTGGAGACGTATCAGTATGCTGATACGTCTCCAACGTATCTATAATTTTTTATTGTTCCATGCCGTTATATTATCAATCTGGATGTTTTATAATCATTTTATAGTCATTTATATCTTTTTTGGATGCCAAGTGTCAGTTGCTGTTTTTTGGATGTTTTTTGCATCGCAGAAAATCAATACTAAACGGAGTCCAAATGCTACGAAACTTTACAGAGATTTTTTATGGACCAGAAGACACCTAATGGGCGTTGGCTGCGCCTAGAGGGTGCTCCGAGGAGAGCACAACACACCAGGGCGCACCAGGAGGCCCAGGCGCGCCCTGGTGGGTTGTGCCCACCTCGGGTGCCCCCTGGACCGCCTCTTTGCTCTATAAATACCCCAATATTCTCAAAACCCTAGGGGCGTCAACGAAATATTGATCCAGCCGCCGCAAAGTCTAGAACCACTAGATCCAATCTAGACACCATCTCGGATGGGGTTCACCACCTCCATTGGTGCCTCTCCGGTGATGCGTGAGTAGTTCTTTGTAGACCTTCGGGTCCGTAGTTAGTAGCTAGATGACTTCCTCTCTCTCGCTGAGTTCTCAATACAATGGTCTTTTGGAGATCCATATGATGTAACTCTTTTTACGGTCTGCTTGTTGGGATCTAATTAACATTGAGTTTATGATCAGTTATATCTTTTTATATCCATGAAAGTATTTGAGTTTTTTTGATCTGTTTACGCATGATCTCTTATAGTCCGATATTTGGGTTTTATTTGGCCAATTTGATCTATTTATCTTGCAATGGGAAGAAGTGCTTTGTAGTACGTTCGATCTTACCGTGCTTGATCTCAGTGACAGAAGGGGAACCGACACATATGTATCGTTGCTACTAAGGATAAAACGATAGGGTCTATCTCTACATAGATAGATCTGATCTACATCATGCCATCGTTCTTATTGCATTACTCAGTTTCTCCATGAACTTAGGGCCTGTTCTGATCTCCTCCAGCTTCTATCTTCTCAAAATTCTCGAGTGAAGTAGTCCCGAATGATTTAGCTCGTAGAAGATGGAAACGAGAAGCTGAGCGATCCCATAGTGCAAAAATGAGAAGTAAGGGAAGCCCAGCTCCACAATACGAAGAAGCGAGGAGTTCCTACTAATTACAAGAGGATGCCACCGCGAAGTAAAAAACGATTTGCGAAACAGCTCCCAGCCGCTCATGGGATGCTCGCCTCGCTCGTATTCTGTGCGAGGGCACGTGGCCAGTCCTCCTCCACACAACGGTACAAGGTGGGCTGCCTCCATCCGGCCCAAACTGGCACCCAACAGCCAAATAGGCTCCCAGCTGGGCCAAATCATGGAGAGAAGCTACAAACACTGCCGAACAAACGGAATCACTAGGTGAAGTTCGAAGCAAGCTCTAGAAGCTGAGAGCATCTCCAACGGCCGCACGAAACGACGCGCGCGCGCGGTAAACGCAGCCTTTAGCGCGCGGGGGGCATTTTGCCGCGCTCCAGCGGCGGCGGGAAAACCACGCGCGCGGAAACCGCTTGCGCGCGCGCGGAAAGGCGCTAGCTCGCGCGCCATCTTTTGCGTGCCACTTCCGGCGCGCCTATAAAGTGCGGCGCGCGCCACGCGCCTCTCCACGTCTCCTCTTCTCCTCTTCCTCTCTCTCTGCCACGCGCCGCTCCAGCGCCCCGCCACCGACGCGCCTCCGCCGCCCCGGCTGTTGGGGAACGTTGCAGAAAATTAAAATTTTTTCCTACGGTTTCACCAAGATCCATCTATGAGTTCATCTAAGCAATGAGTCAAGGGAAGAGTTTGCATCTACATACCACTTGTAGATCGAGTGCGGAAGCGTTCAAGGGGATGGTGATGATGGAGTCGTACTCGACGTGATTCGGATCACCGATGACCAAGTGCTGAACGGACAGCACCTCCGCGTTCAACACACGTACGGGACGGACGACGTCTCCTCCGTCTTGATCCAGGAAGGAGGAAGGAGAGGTTGAGGAAGGCAGCTCCAACGGCAGCACGACGGCGTGGTGTAGTTGGTGCAGCAGTACTCCGACAGAGCTTCGCCAAGCACGTACGGAGGAGGAGAGGTGTTGGGGAGGGGAGGGGTTGCGCCTTAAGTTGTGTTGTTGCAGCCCTCCCCTCACCCCTCTATATATAGGAGGAGAGGGGCAAGGGGGGCCGGCCCTCTAGGGGAAACCCTAGAGGGGGGCGGCGGCCAAAGGGTGGGGGGCTTGCCCCCCAAGCAAGGGGGGTGCGCCCCCTTTAGGGTTCCCCCCCCCCAAACCCTAGGCGCATGGGCCCAAGAGGGGGGCGCGCCAAGCCCACTAGGGGCTGGCTGCTATCCCTACGCAGCCCAAGTGACCCCCCGGGAAGGGTGGCCCCACCCGGTGGACCCCCGGAACCTCTCCGGTGGTCCCGGTACAATACCGGTATGACCCCGAAACTTTCCGGTGTCCGTTTAACAACTTCCCATATATAAAACTTTACCTCCGGACCATTCCGAAACTCCTCGTGACGTCCGGGATCTCATCCAGGACTCCGAACAACATTCGGTGATCACATACTTGTCTTCCTGATAACCCTAGTGTCACCGAACCTTAAGTGTGTAGACCCTACGGGTTCGGGAGACATGCAGACATGACCGAGACTCTCCGGTCAATAACCAACAGCGGGATCTGGATACCCATGTTGGCTCCCACATGCTCCTCGATGATGTCATCGGATGAACCACGATGTCGAGGATTCGATCAAACCCCGTATACAATTCCCTTTGTCAATCGGTACGTTACTTGCCCGAGACCCGATCATCGGTATCCCAATACCTTGTTCAGTCTTGTTACCGGCAAGTCACTTTACTCGTACCGTAATGCATGATCCCGTGGCCAACACCTTGGTCACCTTGAGCTCATTATGATGATGCACTACCGAGTGGGCCCACTGATACCTCTCCGTAACACGGAGTGACAAATCCCAGTCTCGATCCGTGTCAACCCAACAGACACTTTTGGAGATACCTGTAATGCACCTTTATAGTCACCCAGTTACGTTGTGACGTTTGGTACACCCAAAGCACTCCTACGGTATCCGGGAGTTACACGATCTCATGGTCTAAGGAAGAGATACTTGACATTGGAAAAGCTCTAGCAAACGAACTAACCGACCTTTGTGCTATGCTTAGGATTGGGTCTTGTCCATCACATCATTCTCCTAATGATGTGATCCCGTTATCAACGACATCCAATGTCCATAGCCAGGAAACCATGACTATCTGTTGATCACAACGAGCTAGTCAACTAGAAGCACACTAGGGACATATTGTGGTCTATGTATTCACACGTGTATTACGATTTCCGGATAATACAGTTATAGCATGAATAAAAGACTATTATCATGAACAAAGAAATATAATAATAATACTTTTATTATTGCCTCTAGGGCATATTTCCAACAGTCTCCCACTTGCACTAGAGTCAATAATCTAGTTACATTGTGATGAATCGAACACCCATAGAGTTCTGGTGTTGATCATGTTTCGCTCGCGAGAGAGGTTTAGTCAACGGATCTGCGACATTCAGATCCGTATGTACTTTGCAAATTTCTATGTCTCCATCTTGAACATTTTCACGGATGGAGTTGAAACGACGCTTGATGTTCCTGGTCATCCTGTGAAATCTGGGCTCCTTCGCAAGGGCAATAGCTCCAGTATTGTCACAGAAAAGTTTGATCGGCCCCGACGCATTGGGTATGACTCCTAGGTCGGTGATGAACTCCTTCACCCAAATAGCTTCATGCGCTGCCTCCGAGGCTGCCATGTACTCCGCTTCACATGTAGATCCTGCCACGACGCTCTGCTTGCAGCTGCACCAGCTTACTGCTCCACCATTCAACATATACACGTATCCGGTTTGTGACTTAGAGTCATCCAGATCTGTGTCGAAGCTAGCGTCGATGTAACCCTTTACGACGAGCTCTTCGTCACCTCCATAAACGAGAAACATGTTCTTTGTCCTTTTCAGGTACTTCAGGATATTCTTGACCGCTGTCCAGTGTTCCTTGCCGGGATTACTTTGTTACCTACCTACCAAACTTACGGCAAGGTTTACATCAGGTCTGGTACACAGCATGGCATACATAATAGATCCTATGGCTGAAGCATAGGGGATGACACTCATCTCTTCTATATCTTTTGCCGTGGTCGGGCATTGAGCCGAGCTCAATCTCACACCTTGCAATACAGGCAAGAACCCTTTCTTGGATTGATCCATTTTGAACTTCTTCAAAATCTTATCAAGGTATGTGCTTTGTGAAAGACCTATGAGGCGTCTCGATCTATTTCTATAGATCTTGATGCCTAATATATAAGCAGCTTCTCCAAGGTCCTTCATTGAAAAACACTTATTCAAGTAGGCCTTAATGCTGTCCAAGAATTCTATATCATTTCCCATCAGGATTATGTCATCTACATATAATATGAGAAATGCTACAGAGCTCCCACTCACTTTCTTGTAAACACAGGCTTCTCCATAAGTCTGCATAAACCCAAACGCTTTGATCATCTCATCAAAGCGAATGTTCCAACTCCGAGATGCTTGCACCAGCCCATAAATGGATCGCTGGAGCTTGCATACTTTGTTAGCGTTCTTAGGATCGACAAAACCTTCCGGCTGCATCATATACAGTTCTTCCTTAAGATAACCGTTAAGGAATGCCGTTTTGACGTCCATCTACCATATCTCATAATCATAGTATGCGGCAATTGCTAACATGATTCGGACGGACTTAAGCTTCGCTACGGGAGAGAAAGTCTCATCGTAGTCAATCCCTTGAACTTGCCGATAACCCTTAGCGACAAGTCGAGCTTTATAGATGGTGACATTACCATCCGCGTCCGTCTTCTTCTTAAAGATCCATTTGTTTTCTATCGCTCGCCGATCATTGGGCAAGTCAGTCAAAGTCCATACTTTGTTTTCATACATGGATTCTATCTCGGATTTCATGGCTCCAAGCCATTTGTTGGAATCTGGGCCCGCCATCGCTTCTTCATAGTTCGAAGGTTCATCGTTGTCTAACAACATGATTTCCAGGACAGGGTTGCCGTACCAATCTGGTGCGGAACGTGTCCTTGTGGACCTACGAAGTTCAGTAGCAACTTGATCCGAAGTACCTTGATCATCATCATTATTTTCCTCTTCAGTTGGTGTAGGCATCACAGGAACATCTTCCTGAGCTGCACTACTGTCCCGCTCAAGAGGTAGTACTTCATCGAGTTCTACTTTCCTCCCACTTACTTCTTTCGAGAGAAACTCTTTTTCCAGAAAGGATCCGTTCTTGGCAACAAAGATCTTGCCCTCGGATCTTAAGTAGAAGGTATACCCAACGGTTTCCTTAGGGTATCCTATGAAGACGCATTTTTCCGACTTGGGTTCGAGCTTTTCAGGTTGAAGTTTCTTGACATAAGCATCGCATCCCCAAACTTTTAGAAACGACAGCTTAGGTTTCTTCCCAAACCATAATTCATACGGTGTCGTCTCAACGGATTTAGACGGTGCCCTATTTAAAGTGAATGTAGCTATCTCTAGAGCGTATCCCCAAAATGATAGTGGTAAATCGGTAAGAGACATCATAGACCGCACCATATCTAATAGAGTGCGATTACGACGTTCGGACACACCGTTACGCTGAGGTGTTCCAGGCGGCGTGAGTTGTGAAACGATTCCACATTTTCTTAAGTGTGTACCAAATTCGTGACTTAAGTATTCTCCTCCACGATCTGATCGTAAGAATTTTATCTTTCGGTCGCGTTGATTCTCTACTTCATTCTGAAATTCCTTGAACTTTTCAAAGGTCTCAGACTTGTGTTTCATCAAGTAGACATACCCATATCTACTCAAGTCATCTGTGAGAGTGAGAACATAACGATATCCTCCGCGAGCCTCAACACTCATTGGACCGCACGCATCGGTATGTATGATTTCCAACAAGTTGGTTGCTCGCTCCATTGTTCCGGAGAACGGAGTCTTGGTCATCTTGCCCATGAGGCATGGTTCGCATGTGTCAAACGATTCATAATCAAGAGACTCTAAAAGTCCATCAACATGGAGCTTCTTCATGCACTTGACACCAATGTGACCAAGGCGGCAGTGCCACAAGTATGTGGGACTATCATTATCAACTTTACATCTTTTGGTATTCACGCTATGAATATGTGTAACACTACGTTCGAGATTCATTAAGAATAAACCATTGACCATCGGAGCATGACCATAGAACATATCTCTCATATAGATAGAACAACCATTATTCTCGGACTTAAATGAGTAGCCATCTCGTATTAAACGAGATCCAGATACAATGTTCATGCTCAAACTTGGCACCAAATAACAATTATTAAGGTTCAAAACTAATCCCGTAGGTAAATGTAGAGGTAGCGTGCCGACGGCGATCACATCGACTCTGGAACCATTCCCGACGCGCATCGTCACCTCGTCCTTTGCCAGTCTCCTCTTATTCCGCAGCTCCTGCTGTGAGTTACAAATATGAGCAACGGCACCGGTATCAAATACCCAGGAGTTACTACGAGTACTAGTAAGGTACACATCAATTACATGTATATCGAATATACCTTTTGTGTTGCCGGCCTTCTTATCCGCTAAGTATTTGGGGCAGTTCCGCTTCCAGTGACCCTTCCCCTTGCAATAAAAGCACCCGGTCTCAGGCTTGGGTCCATTCTTTGACTTCTTCCCGGCAACTGGCTTACCAGGCGCGGCAACCTCTTTGTCGTCCTTCTTGAATTTCTTCTTACCCTTGCCCTTCTTGAACTTAGTGGTCTTATTGACCATCAACACTTGATGTTCTTTCTTGATTTCAACCTCTGCTGACTTTAGCATAGAAAATACTTCAGGAATGGTCTTTACCATCCCCTGCATATTGTAGTTCATCACAAAGCTCTTGTAGCTTGGTGGGAGCGACTGAAGGATTCTGTCAATGACTGCTTCATCAGGGAGGTTAATATTCAGCTGGGTCATACGGTTGTGCAACCCAGACATCTTGAGTATGTGCTCACTGACAGAACTATTTTCCTCCATCTTACAACTATAGAACTTGTCGGAGATGTCATATCTCTCGACCCGGGCGTGAGCTTGGGAAACTAGTTTCAGCTCCTCGAACATCTCATATGCTCCGTGATGCTCAAAACATTTTTGGAGCCCGGTTCTAAGCTGTAAAGCATGCCGCACTGAACGAGGGAGTAATCATCAGCACGAGGCTGCCAAGCATTCATAATGTCTTGGTTCTCTGGGACGGGAGCGTCACCTAGCGGTCCTTCTAGGACATATTGTTTCCTGGCAGCTATGAGGATGATCCTCAGGTTCCGGACCCAGTCCGTATAGTTGCTGCCATCATCTTTCAGCTTGGTTTTCTCTAGGAACGCGTTGAAGTTCAAGTTGACATGAGCGTTGGCCATTTGATCTACAAGACATATTTGCAAAGGTTTTAGACTAAGTTTATGATAATTAAGTTCTAATCAAATTATGAACTCCCACTCAGATTAGACATCCCTCTAGTCATCTAAGTGTTACACGATCCGAGTCGACTAGCCCGTGTCCGATCATCATGTGAGACGGACTAGTCATCATCGGTGAACATTCTCATGTTGATCGTATCTTCCATACGACTCGTGTTCGACCTTTCGGTCTCCGTGTTCCGAGGCCATGTCTGTACATGCTAGGCTCGTCAAGTTAACCCTAAGTGTTTTGCTGTGTAAAACTGTCTTACACCCGTTGTATGTGAACGTAAGAATCCATCACACCCGATCATCACGTGGTGCTTAGAAGCGACGAACTTTAGCAACGGTGCACAGTTAGGGGAGAACACTTCTTGAAATTGTTGTAAGGGATCATCTTATTTACTACTGTCGTCCTAAGTAAACAAGATGCATAAAACATAATAAACATCACATGCAATTATATAAAGTAGTGACATGATATGGCCAATATCATATAGCTCCTTTGATCTTCATCTTCGGGGCTCCATGATCATCTTGTCACCGGCATGACACCATGATCTCCATCGTCATGATCTCCATCATCGTGTCTTCATGAAGTTGTCACGCCAACGACTACTTCTACTTCTATGACTAACACGTTTAGCAATAAAGTAAAGTAAGTTACATGGCGTTCTTCAGTGACACGCAGGTCATACAAAAATAAAGACAACTCCTATGGCTCCTGCCGGTTGTCATACTCATCGACATGCAAGTCATGAATCCTATTACAAAGAACATGATCTCATACATCACAATTCATCATTCATCACAACTTCTGGCCATATCACATCACATGATCAATCGCTGCAAAAACAAGTTAGACGTCCTCTAATTGTTGTTGCATCTTTTACGTGGCTGCAATTGGGTTCTAGCAAGAACGTTTTCTTACCTACGAATAACCACAACGTGATTTTGTCAACTTCTATTTACCCTTCATAAGGACCCTTTTCATCGAATCCGCTCCAACTAAAGTGGGAGAGACAGACACCCGCCAGCCACCTTATGCAACTAGTGCATGTCAATCGGTGGAACCGGTCTCACGTAAGCGTACGTGTAAGGTTGGTCCGGGCCGCTTCATCCCACAATGCCGTTGAAGCAAGAAAAGACTAGTAGTGGCAAGTAAGCTGACAAGATCCACGCCCACAACAAAATTGTGTTCCACTCGTGCAAAGAGAACTATGCATAGACCTAGCTCATGATGCCACTGTTGGGGAACGTTGTAGAAAATTAAAATTTTTTCCTATGGTTTCACCAAGATCCATCTATGAGTTCATCTAAGCAACGAGTCAAGGGAAGAGTTTGCATCTACATACCACTTGTAGATCGAGTGCGGAAGCGTTCAAGGGGATGGTGATGATGGAGTCGTACTCGACGTGATTCGGATCACCGATGACCAAGTGCTGAACGGACAGCACCTCCGCGTTCAACACACGTACGGGACGGACGACGTCTCCTCCATCTTGATCCAGCAAGGAGGAAGGAGAGGTTGAGGAAGGCAGCTCCAACGGCAGCACGACGGCGTGGTGTAGTTGATGCAGCAGTACTCCGACAGAGCTTCGCCAAGCACGTACGGAGGAGGAGAGGTGTTGGGGAGGGGAGGGGCTGCGCCTTAAGTTGTGTTGTTGCAGCCCTCCCCTCACCCCTCTATATATAGGAGGAGAGGGGCAAGGGGGGCCGGCCCTCTAGGGGAAACCCTAGAGGGGGCGGCGGCCAAAGGGTGGGGGGCTTGCCCCCCAAGCAAGGGGGGTGCGCCCCCTTTAGGGTTTCCCCCCCAAACCCTAGGCGCATGGGCCCAAGAGGGGGGCGCGCCAAGCCCACTAGGGGCTGGCTGCTATCCCTACGCAGCCCAAGTGACCCCCCCAGGAGGGGTGACCCCACCCGGTGGACCCCCGGAACCTCTCCGGTGGTCCCGGTACAATATCAGTATGACCCCGAAACTTTCCGGTGTCCGTTTAACAACTTCCCATATATAAAACTTTACCTCCGGACCATTCCAGAACTCCTCGTGACGTCCGGGATCTCATCCGGGACTCCGAACAACATTAGGTGATCACATACTTGTCTTCCTGATAACCCTAGCGTCACTGAACCTTAAGTGTGTAGACCATACGGGTTCGGGAGACATGCAGACATGACCGAGACTCTCCGGTCAATAACCAACAGCGGGATCTGGATACCCATGTTGGCTCCCACATGCTCCTCGATGATGTCATCGGATGAACCACGATGTCGAGGATTCGATCAAACCCCGTATACAATTCCCTTTGTCAATCGGTACGTTACTTGCCCGAGACCCGATCGTCGGTATCCCAATACCTTGTTTAGTCTCGTTACCGGCAAGTCACTTTACTCGTACCGTAATGCATGATCCCGTGGCCAACACCTTGGTCACCTTGAGCTCATTATGATGATGCACTACCAAGTGGGCCCAGTGATACCTCTCCGTAACACGGAGTGACAAATCCCAGTCTCGATCCGTGTCAACCCAACAGACACTTTCGGAGATACCTGTAATGCACCTTTATAGTCACCCAGTTACGTTGTGACATTTGGTACACCCAAAGCACTCCTACGGTATCCGGGAGTTACACGATCTCATGGTCTAAGGAAGAGATACTTGACATTGGAAAAGCTCTAGCAAACGAACTAACCGACCTTTGTGCTATGCTTAGGATTGGGTCTTGTCCATCACATCATTCTCCTAATGATGTGATCCCGTTATCAACGACATCCAATGTCCATAGCCAGGAAACCATGACTATTTGTTGATCACAACGAGCTAGTCAACTAGAAGCTCACTAGGGACATATTGTGGTCTATGTATTCACACGTGTATTACGATTTCCGGATAATACAGTTATAGCATGAATAAAAGACTATCATCATGAACAAAGAAATATAATAATAATACTTTTATTATTGCCTCTAGGGCATATTTCCAACACCGGTGCCCTGCCACCGCCGCGCCGCCATGCCGCCGCGCCGTCGAGGAGCGTCCGGCTACCGCGGCGTCCGCCTGCGCCCCAACGGCGGCTACTACGCGGAGTTACGCTCCGGCGATCTCCGGCTCGACCTCGGCACGTACGGGACGGCGCGCGAGGCCGGCCGTGCGTACGACGCGGCGGCGTGGCGCCTAGGCCGGCCGCGCGGCTAGATGAACTTTCAGGATGTCTACACGCTCCAGCAAGCGCTCGACCATGCTCCGCCGCCGTGTCTGAACACAGCACAAGACCATGCGGAGCACGCCGAGCGGCAGCGCTGCCTCCTCATCGCCCAGGAGGACGAGCTGGTCATGGCGGAGTGGCGGCGCCGCCACCCGGAGGACGTCTTCTACGAGCAGTCCTACTAGGCAAGGCGTCGCGAGGAGGACACGCGAAGGCTCCGTGAGGCGCGGTTGGACAGGCGTCGGCGCAAGGCGTTGGCGAACGCGCAGTACGATCTCGTTGAAGCAGGTGGGCAGTCATTCTTCACGCTGGATGATGATCGGTGGTTGGACATCTGGCTGGATACCTCGGACGACACCGCCGAGGAGGATGACGATAGTGATGATAGCGACTTAGACTAGTTTTTTTATGCAATCTATCTCGTGTTTTATCATTTGTCGTTTTTAATTATTATACAATCTATGTTTCCGATGTAAATACCTTTGTATCGTTAAAATCTATGCAATCTATCTATTTTCCAATAGCCTAGAATGAGCGCGCGCGCTGCTTTTTTGCGTGCTGCTGGAGCGGCACGCGCGCTGCATTTTAGCATGGCTGCTGGAGCGGGCGCAATGCGCCATGCCAAACCAGCCGATGCGCGCGTGGCATATGTGTTTCTTGCGCGCGGCGCGACCGGCGGCTGTTGGAGATGCTCTGATTTTGTGGAGTTTGAGAAGCTCAAGGAGGTTCAGAACAGGCCCTTAATACACTAGATGCATGCTGGATAGCGGTCGATGTGTGGAGTAATAGTAGTAGATGCAGGCAGGAGTTGGTCTACTAATCTTGGACGTGATGCCTATATAATGATCATTGCTTGGATATTGTCATGATTATTTAAAGTTCTATGAATTGCCCAACAATAATTTGTTCACCCACCGTTTCTATTTTTCTCGAGAGAAGCCACTAGTGAAACCTACGGCTCCCGGGTCTCTTTCTCATATATTTGCCTTTGCGATCTCTTTTTCTTTGCATTTATTTTTAGATCTATTGAACCAAAAATATATAAAAAAATACTTTGCTACACTTTATTTTATTTGTGATCTATTTATTCACTCTATTACAACTTTCTCCCGTCCACGCACCAATTTTTGGCGCTGTTACCCGAAAGGGATTGGCAATCCCTTTAACACGTCGGGTTGTGAGTGGTTGTTATTTGTGTGCAGGGGTTGTTTACATTGTGTTGCTTGGTTCTCCTACTGGTTCGATAACCTTGGTTTCATCACCGAGGGAAATACCTACCGTCGCTGTGTTGCATCATCCCTTCCTTTTTGGGGAAATACCGACGTAGTCCTAGCCGACATCACCCTCTATGAAGGGCCTTTCTTTTACTTTATGCAGTTTTTATTTTTAATTTGAGTCTCCATCTTCTCTTATAAAGCACCAACTAGGGGGCACTATGGTCATACTTGAGCATTGGGTGCAGCTAATATGCGAGTGTATTTCATGAATGGATCAATGATTGGGCATAATGGGCTAAGGAATAACTTATATTAGCGTTGATATTTTGAAAGACATGGTTGCTTGTTGATATGCTTGAGTATTTAAGTCTCATGTCAAAACTAGACTATTGCTTTGAAACATATAAAAGTCCAAGTGTACATGCTATAAAGAAAAGAATATGAGATGACATGTTAGGCAACATCCACAACAAAAATTCTGTTTTTATCATTTACCTACTCGAGGACGAGAAGGAATTAAGCTTGGGGATGCTGATACGTCTCCAACGTATCTATAATTTTTGATTGTTCCATGCTGTTATATTATCATTTTTGGATGTTTTATAACCATTTTATAGTCATTTTATATCATTTTTTGGTACTGACCTATTGACATAGTGCCAAGTGTCAGTTGCTGTTTTTTGCATGTTTTTTACATCGCAGAAAATTAATATCAAATGGAGTCCAAATGCAGCGAAACATTTTGTGGATTTTTTTGGACCAGAAGACATCCAATGGGATGGAGAAGCGCCTGGGGGGTGCTCCGAGGTGAGCACAACCCACCAGGGCGCGCCCTGGTGGGTTGTGCCCACCTCGAGTGCCCCCCGGACCGCCTCTTTGCTCTATAAATACCACAATATTCCAGAAACCCTACGAGAGTCGACGGAAATCAATTCCAACCGCCGCAAGTTCCAGAAACACCAGATCCAATCTAGACACAATCTCAGAGGGGTTCATCATGTCCATTGGTGCCTCTCCGATGATTCGTGAGTAGTCTTTTGTAGACCTTCGGGTCCGTAGTTAGTAGCTAGATGGCTTCCTCTCTCTCGTTTGATTCTCAATACAATGGTCTCTTGGAGATCCATATGATGTAATTTTTTCGCGGTGTGTTTGTTGGGATCCAATGAACTTTGAGTTTATGATCAGATCTATCTCTTTTTATCCATAAAAGTTATTTGAGTCTTCTTTGATCTCTTATATGCATGATTTCTTATAGGCTCGTATTTCTTCTCCCATATTTGGTTTTTTGGCCAACTTGATCTATTTATCTTGCAATGGGAAGAGGTGCTTTGTGTTGGGTTCAATCTTACGGTCTTGATCTCAGTGACAGAAGGGGAACCGACAAGTATGTATCGTTGCCATTAAGGATAACAAGATGGGGTCTATTTCTACATAAATAGATCTTGTCTACATCATGTCATCGTTCTTATTGCATTACTTCGTTTCTCCATGAACTTAATACACCAGATGCATGCTGGATAGCGGTCGGTGTGTGGAGTAATAGTAGTAGATGCAGGCAGGAGTCGGTCTAGTAATATTGGACGTGATGCCTATATAATGATCATTTCCTAGATATCGTCATGATTATTTGAAGTTCTATCAATTGCCCAACAGTAATTTGTTCACCCACCATTTGCTATTTTTCTCGAAAGAAGCCACTAGTGAAACCTACGGCTCCAGGTCTCTTCTTTATTATATTTGCCTTTTTTTATCTATTTTCCTTTGCTTTTATTTTCAGATCTATTAAACCAAAAATACAAAAATACCTTGCTGCAATTTATTTTATCCGAGATCTATTTATCCTATCTATCATATTTTTATCACGTTCGTTTGACAATTTTTGGCGCCGTTACCCGAAAGGGATTGATAACCCCTTTTACGGGTTGCGAGTATTTGTTATTTGTGTGCAGGTGATGTTTATGTAGTGTTGCTTGGTTCTCCTACTAGTTCGATAACCTTAGTCTCATCATTGAGGGAAATACCTACCGCCGCTGTGCTGCATCATCCTTTCCTCTTTGGGGAAATACCAATGTAGTCTAGCAGACATCATACGCCGTCTACTCGCTGCTCTTCGCGCGACTGCGTCGGCCACCCCATGCTGCCTTGATGGCCTTCCCCGATGCCTGACCACCCACCTCTGCCCATGCACCCGAGGTGTTCGTTGGAATGCCCTCAAAGAGGAGAAGGTCTTAGAGAGATGACCGTGCTGGCGGATGGGCCCTTCGTCCAACTTAACGGTCAAGAAAATGATGCGACCGATCTGTGACATGTCAATTATGGAGGGCCAGTCGCTGATCTCTTGGGTCTGTGTATTCACTCTTATAGCCTTACAGGATGCATAGCAAGGAGAAGAAAAGAAATTGTAAATGAGCAAGTCTAACCGGGAGAACTGAAGCGCTGGGAGCCCTTGTATGGACGATCTACGGTTGAAGTTAAAGATGCGGAGACGAATAAGTAAGTTCGTCTTCAACTGTAAGATGCAGATCGGACGACAAACGACTTCCCCAGTTGACAGGAAACTTCAGTCTTCGAGCGTTACTGTCATATTATCCAGTTTCATCAGGTTATGGTACCTGACATGGTTTTCCAATCTAGACAAGCGGTTTCAGCCAACCCAACAAGACAAAGTCGGCATCTTAGCCTGCATCAACACCATGGAGAAGACAACAATAGAATGATAACTGTGAGTGCCACCGAGATTAAAGACGCTAGATCAGGGGACCAACAGCACCACCCTGTGTGCGCTAGATGGCCACTACAACTGGTTAGAGCAACTCTAACTGATCCCCTAGAACTTAAGGGAGTAAACGGTGGAGTAAAGTTAGTGGAGTAAAATTTTACTCCACTAACAGTGGTCGTACCTAGCCGATCCTCTAAAAGTTAGTGGAGTAAAAATAAAAATGTCTCGATTTTGTGTCCTAGCCGCACCATCTTCAAACACTGCACAATACATATCTTAAAAACATTCAAATGAAAACATTCATAGCATAACTGTCATAACATAAAGTTTCATCATCCCGTTTTTCAAAGTAAAACATGCAAAGTTCACCCAAAAGACATCACGTCAAACACAATGTTTGATCCAAAATCACCACAAACATAACATGTATATGTTGCGGATCGAGCCAATGTTTGGCATGCACCACCACCTCCTCGACCACCGCCACTCAAACGATGCCGTTGGTGAAGAAATCAACTTCACCATCCTCTCGACCACCATCACCATCACCACCTCCATCAACACCGACATCCTCACGGCCACCACCACCAACATCAACACCGCCATCCTCTTGGCCACCACCACCACCATCATCGCCTCCACCACCCTCTCGTCCACCACCATCAACACCACCTCGTCGGCCACCACCATCAACACCACCCCCTCGGCCATGCCAACAACGCTGCAACGGTGATAGCCAAGAGAAGAGGATGGCGCTAGAAGGAGAAGGCTTCATGCGTGATGGGCAGCTGCGCGCGGGAATGAAACCTGCACTGATGAGACCATCACGACAAGGTGGTGATGATGGGCGCGCGGGGTTGTCGGATGAAGCCATATCCCTCACCATCGGTGTGACGGGAACCACATCGGGGACGAAATTCACCGGAGAATGGAGTTGCTTGAGCCGCCGCCATGCTTGTGCTTCTTCCCGTGCTTAAGGCCGTCGTGCTACTTGTAAACTGCGTTGAGATTTCCCCGAAAAGGAAGGGTGAAGCAGTATAGTAGAGATAAGTATTTCCCTTAGTGAGAACCAAGGTTATAGAACCAATATGACAACCAAGCAAATTCCCTTTGACAATACCTACACACAAAAGCAAATACTTGCACCCAACGCGTGAAAGAGGATTGCCAATCCCCTTGAACTCATTACTTGCAATGATCAATTCTGATAGTGTTAGATAGATAAAAACAAAAGTAAATAAATTGCAGCAAAGTTTTTTGTCTTTTAGCAATAGGCTTCTATCTCGAACACATAGTATACGATCGGTAAACAAATTATTGTTGGACAATTGGTAAAAAAACGCATAGGTATGACGTATTCATGACAATGATCATGTATATAGGTGTCGCAGACACTATTACTCCACCAATCGACCGCTATCCACATGCATCTATGGTATTAAGTTCATGACAAACAGAGTAACGCCGTAAGCAAGATGACATGATGTAGACAAAGTAAACTCAATCAATAAATAAACCTTGTCATTTTACCCTTAATGGCAACAACACTATACGTGCCTCGCTACCCTTTCTGTCACTGGGTGAGGACACCGCAAGATTGAACCCATTACAAAGCACCTCTCCCACTGAATATAAATAAATCTAGTTGGCTAAACCAAACAGATAGATTGGAGAGAAATACAAAGCTGTAAAAATCATGCATAATAATGTTCAGAAAGACTCAATTACTTTCTATGAATAATTTGATCATAAATCCACAATTCATCGGATCCCAACAAACACAGCGCAAAAGAAGATCAGATAAAACTCCAAGGAGATTGAGGAGAACATTGTATTGAAGATCACAGAGAGAGAAGAAGCCAGCTAGCTACTAGCTATGGATCTGTAGGTCTGTGGTGAACTACTCTCGCATCATCAGAAGGCAACAAGGATGATGTAGAAGCCCTCCGTGATCGATTCCCCCTCTGGCAGAGTACCGGAAAAGGCCTCCGGATGGGATCACAGAAGAATAGAGGTTTGCGACGGCGGAAAAAATGCTTCGGGTGGCTCTCTATTGGGTTGGGAATATTGGTGAATATATAGAGGTGGAATTAGGTCAAATGAAGTTGTGTGGGGCCCCCGAGCTCAAGGGGCGCGGCTACCCCCTGGGGTGCACCCTGTGAACTCGTGGCTCTTTCGTAGCTCTTCTAGCCTCCTCTCGAACCTTCTAGGGTCCCTTCTGGTCCAGAAAAAATCACCGTAAAGTTTCATCGTGTTTGGACTTCATTTGCTATTGGTTTTCTGAAAAGGAAAAAGCAAGCAGAAAACAACAACTAGCAATAGCTTAATAGGTTAGCCCTAAAAAATGATATAAAATAGCATATAAAGCATCCAAGATTGATAATATAACAACATGGAATTGCAAAAAAGGGTGACAAGTGACTTGCCCATTATGTGGGACAACCCAAACAAATAAATCGCCTACGTTGGGAATGAATGGTTATTCCATCTACTCACGAATAATTCTAGTGAGGTGTCTGGTATCATCATCTTGCTCATTTCGGGAGATTTGGAGTATGGGCAATGACTTGGTTCGCGAAAAGAGTATACCCCCAATAGAATCATCGAATGATTTCGCGTGTAGCCATTTGAGCTCCTTATGTAACATTCACCAACATACTGTAGAGCTTATTGCAAAGGCAAGGCTCGTATTGAAGGACATTGTACCATTAGCGACTTGACAAGCCGCGCACCAAAACCGTCATGGTAATCATCGCCGATGGACTGGCTGGCGCTCTCGCTCGATGGATCTTCTCGCCAATGGGTGTCTTGGCTGGTGCAAGTATGGTACTCAGAACTCAAAAGTAGCGCATGAGAGGTCATCTTTGCCCTCTTTATTATTGTTCTATTGTAATGACACACCCGAATTAGAGATATATGCGATAATGGGAGATATGACTTTGGCTCTTCAAAATGGTCTAACCTTCCAGTCTGGTGCAATCGGATTTCGTTGGAGCTCTAGTTGCTCTGTGCGATGCTTCTCTCGTCAGATCACCGCATGATCACCTCATCAATGAAATCAAAGATGTTCATGGATGAACACGAGTTTGTTTCGGTCAAAATATCTTCATAGAATATATAGATGTTCACATTGGCTTACTCGTATGGCCCGCGGTACCCCTTTGGTTAGAGCAGGGACTTGCTCATTCATCATCTTGTAATAGCAGATTATAACCCTTTCCCTCAAACTATGAAAGAAAAAAAAAACTCCTTTATTCCCCGAAATCAAACACGATTTGCTTCATAAGGTAGGAGTGAAAGGTCTATTGCTTTTGTAAATCAGTTTCCTTAAAACATGGAATAAATGAGTGTGCTTATCTTCGAGCAGTTATAAAAAGTTCAGAAAATATAAACAAGAAATATGTGTAGCTTTTTTTCAACTACTAGAAATATTGGTAGTCAGAGAGATGGGCCGTGGCCCTCACGCGTGCGGTTCGGAAACTCCAAAATACTGCAGCTTCTCGCGTGTGCGGCTTGGTTTCTTCTTTTCTTCGTCTCTAAGAAAAAAAAGAGATTTGGAAACTCCAAAATAAAAAGAATCCCCGCAGCCTCCTCCTATCTCCTCCTCGCGCACACGCCAAGCGACCGAATCGCCGCCGCAGCCGCCTAGGGCTTCGCCGCCGTCGCAGATCCCTACTTCCGGCCGTCTGCTGCGGGTCCTCCGTGTTCGTGGCTGCTGTGCCGGCGCCGACAGAAATTTCCCTGCCGTCAGGTATCGCTCCCAGCACAGTCGTCTTTCGCTTTGGGGGTCGATCGAGTTTTCCCTTGTCGGCCGCAGATTGGTACGGGTGCGGTGACCATGCTGCTGCTACTTTTTCGCTGGTTGTGCTACTCGTAGGGCTCTCGGCTGGGTCGAATTTCAGCACAGATCCTAGTTTTTTGCTCAACAAGAATCGATGAGCCTAATTGAAGTAGTAGATGGGTTGGAGCAAGCTACATCCGTTTGGTTCCTACGAGGATTTAATCAGCTGGCGACGCAGTGTTTAGCATCGGCCTACGGTGCAAAATTTGTTAGATTTGTTCCCTGTGTGATTTTTATTTGCCCAGTAAAAATCAGGTTAGTGTTGGCACCGAGGGGAAAATAGGCGATAAGCAAAGATTGATGACATGGCCGTGGAGTTACCCAGTTTGGTGCGTGCCAAGAAGGAAGTCCTGTTTTTAGACCTGATCTTGTAGTTACTTTGGTGCCTGCCCAGAATAGCAGTGTGCACATGTGGCAGGTACAGTAAGCCTTAGCCAATCCTGGTAGCTCGCTTGGTGCTGGAAAAGGAATAAGCAGGTTGTGAGATTCCTGACAGCTCTTTGTGTGTGGATTAAATTGGTGATATGTGCTAGCTGGGTAGTAATAAATATTCAGCTAAACAAATTTGGACTTTACTATATCTATATACACCGATGTACATAGACATATTTCTCTGGAGCCCTAAGAAACACGGATACTGCCAACGAATCCGAATCGGATACGGTATACAGAGAAGTATTTCTCTGGAGCGCTAATAACACAGATACTTACCAACGAATCCAAATCGGATACGGTATACATAGAAATATTTCTCTGGAGCGCTAAGAAACAGGGATACTACCAACGAATCCGTATCGGATACGGTATATATAGAAATATTTCTCTGGACCACAAGTTCTAGTACAGAGTTTACCGTATTAGTATTTACATAAGTTAGACAGTGTTGGAATGAATTTGCTGCTTCTGTATGTGTGTTTGGGGGGTAATTTCTTCAAATGCTAATTTTGTTTAAAAGTTGCCATTTAGGAAGATATATTGATACGATACATGGTTGTGATTCCTGATGTTTTGAACAGATTTTGTGAGTGTTCGAGCTTCTGCAATGGGTGGAAGCAACTATGATGACGACTGGGTGTTGCCCAGTGCTGACATCACTCTTGTTCTTGTTGGAAAACTTGGCTATGGCAAGAGTGCAACTGGCAATAGTATCCTTGGACGGGAAGCATTTGTATCAGAATACTCTCATGCCAGTGTGACAAACACTTGTCAGATGGGAAGCACCATGCTGACGGATGGCCGCACCATCAATGTTATTGATACACCAGGTAAGAGTGTTTTGGATCTTTTGAATTTGCTTATTTTATTTTGTTTCTCCAATGAGGATGTTTTGAACCTACGATGTCTATATAGTATGTTGCTTCTTGTGTACGAAACGATCTCAATTTTTTTTCCTGGTTATGCTAAGTTGTTTGATGTAGTATCTTTGGATGTTTGGCCTTCATCCACTCATCCTTTGTTTAATAACATCTAATAGAGAAGCCATCTGCTGCACTTCTTAACAAAACAAAAGTACCGTAGCACCCTTAGTGTGTGGTGTTCTGTTTGCCATCCCACGTCCTCCCATCCACAATTTCCTGAGTATCCATGATTTCCACTATTTTTGTAGGAGTTGCAAAATATGTCGTATTTTATGGTTTTGCTATTTATAGGTTGTGTTGTTTATTTTTGCTATTTATAGGTTGTGTTGTTTATTCTAATCCTATGTCAATTTTTGTGGCCATGGATTTGTACTGAGACTCCGCTACATGATTAGATGATTATCCTCTTAGTTCCATAGCAATGCACGGGCATTCAGCTAGTTGATCTTGAATAGAGGATTCAAAGTTTTGTAATTAAACGGTGAATCTCATTTTGTGAATTACAAATTTATTGCTCCTTATTTTGACTTTTAAGTTATCACAATTGGAGTGTTGGATGTTGTATTGGGAACGCCACTGAAATGTAGGAGAGCAAGATATTTGAATTGCACATGCATGTTTTATATTTTGCAGCTGTAACGTCACATGTCTTAACATATTCATCCATCTTCCTTCATTTCTTTCATGCATGTAGGTGAAAGCAGCTTCGTAAAGAAAACAATATTTTTCCTAAATAAAGATAAAGAAATGCTAATCATGTTTGTAGGAAAATGTTCATGTATTTTTGTAATGTGGAAACTAGGGAACCGGTAAATTTATCTTCCTTGCTGCAAAACTGATCGCGCTATTTTTTCCTTAGGTCATCATATTTATTTTGTTTTGCTAATCATCCATTTCATTGACTTGATAGGATTATTTGACATGACCGTAACTCCTGAGGATGCTGGCAAAGAAATTGTTAAGTGCATGAACATGGCTAAAGATGGGATACATGCTGTGTTGATGGTTTTTTCTGCTACGTCTCGATTTTCTCGAGAAGATTCTAGTACAATTGAGACTATCAAAGTGTTTTTTGGAGAGAAAATCGTTGATCACTTGGTCTTAGTTTTCACTTATGGAGATTTAGTTGGTGAAAATTTATTGAAGAACATGTTAAGTAATGCCCCAGACTATCTGCAGGTATATACTTTTTTACCTTCCATTGCCAAACTTGAGATGTGCAGGGCTCTTGAATCATATGAGCTTGAGTGCAAATAGTTACATTTGTATGTTCTGTCTACAGAAAGTTGTTCAGCTATGCAAAAATAGAGTGGTTCTTTTTGATAACAAGACCAAGGACCCTAGGATTCGAACTAAGCAGCTCGAAACGTTGCTTGATGTGGTTGATTCTGTTAGTGCAAATAATGGAGGAAACCCATTTACAGATCAAATGCTCACTCGCCTTAAGGTAATGTTGAAATATAGTTTGTGATTCTCATCTCTAGCTTTTATTTTGTAATTCTTATGCTTATCTCATCTTGTAGGAGGTGCATGATAGAGAGAAGGAGGTTCATGATGCTCTCGGATATTCAGAGGACCAAATATCTGAATTGAAGAAGGAGATCCACAGAACTCGGGATGAACAGCTTGCAAACATTACTGCCATGGTAACAGATACTATTTTATCTCTAAAAATAACCTCACATTTAGTTATGTTACTTTTAGTTAAAATCTTGTTCCAGAAACTTATCCCCTTCTTTACAAGGCATAGCTGCATATGTTCCATTACATGTATTTCTAATGATGCTATATTAGTTGACAGTACTTCTAATGAAGTTATATTTATAGAACTATATTTATGCGACTTCCCTTTTTACAAGTTATATATATTTTTAGAGAAGGGTATTGAAAACCCCATCCTCTGTGTCATCGCGATGCACACAGCCATACTTCCCTTTCTACATAAGTTGATATTTTACGAAACAGGCGTGTGTTTAGTTGTTGGAAAAAGTACTAGGACATACCTGTAGTTCTGTTTACACATCCAGCTTTGTTTGGACATTTTGGAGATTGTTTTAACTTTACCAGAACTATCTAAATAGCTGCCTATTTACATGCATGTGTTTCCAAGTTAGAAACTGCATTGACTCTGTGACATAACCGTAGGTGGAGGAAAAGCTGAATATCACGGTGGAGAAGCTGCAAGTTCAACTCATGGAAGAACAGAATGCAAGGCTGGAAGCAGAGAGGGTGGCGGCGGAGGCCAGGCTGAAATCCGACGAGGAGATCCGCAAGCTCAAGGAGAGGCTCGAGAAGGCTCAGGAGGAAAACGAGGAGTTCCGGAGGCTGGCGGCGAACAAGTGCGCCATTCTGTAAACAGTAGTCTCTTGGGAAAGAGTTGTCGGATGTCTTGTTAATAGGAGGGGGTGAACTTAAGTCTGTCTAGTAGCAACAGATATACTGTACTTGGTTGCATCGTCTCGTATATTGGTAGAACTTGAATGCTTGGGGAGTCGGATAACTATATGTTAGTGACAGTTATACTTGTCGTCTCGTATATTAGTAGCACTTGCGACTTGCGAGTATCATCTGGCAATCTTTTTTGGTTTTGTTTCTGGGCGCTGCATCTCTATCTAGAATGCTCCGTGGGAAGGTTTTTCTAGCCAATGGGTTTATGCTTGGATGTTTAGTTTGTCTGATCGTTTTTAATTAGGTTAACTCTCCCTTGTAACCCTCGTACTGGTGCCAGATTCTTTTCAACTGCATGGGGAGCGAAGGCTGCTCACCTCGGCCCGCTTCTCGTAGAGGCGGAGACGGGCTGGAAAGAGGGCGACGTGTGAGGTTTCCGCGTGGGTTTTCGTTGAGATATTTCGAGTTTTTTCGGATGTCGGGCTTTGGTTACGATTTCGACTTATCTGCTCCCTCCCCATGCTTTTCCCATCCGTGCTCCTACTTCATTTTACAGTTTCTTTTTTCTTTTTAATCTAGTCATCTTTCCTCCTGATTTTAAAGAGGTGGGGCCGAATCTTATTTTGTTTTAATCAAATCAAACCACGTACATGAAAGCACAGATGAGCGCACGCGCGGGAAGCAGGCAAGCCTCGATCTTTGTGTGTGCTCTATTTTTGTGGCAGCTGTTAACCAGTTTGGCTGATTTGGTTCAGCCCGACGGTGGGCGAAGCTTGGTATAGGCTCGCACAAGAACCATTCAAGGTTTTTTTTTAAACGGTGGTTAAGTGAGCACAACGGAGTTGGCCAATTAATCAGCAAAAAACAAGGCAAAAACCTTACAACCTTGGCCACAACAAGCCAGACTCAGCACAGACCCGAACAAGCCAAACTCAACACAAAGTGCAAGCTCCAACCATCAATCTTGCTCATCAATGTCATCGCCATCATCAGCGTCATCAACTGAAGTGCCCTTGGCTCAGCGACTCTGGCTCCACATCTTAGCACCATCGGCATGTAAAAACACACACCGCCGTATCAAACCAAGCCAACCCAAACCAACACCTCCTAAACATTGCCACCCATGGTGAAGCAAGATTGACACAACACAGTCCATCGGCAACTTTGACTTCATCCACCACAAGGTCTCGGAGAAATATTATATCTTTACACCGCCCATCATGCGTCATTGTTAACACTTGTCATGCCCACGCCCAGTGGCGGAGCGTGAATCAAATATTAGAAGGGGCCAAATAAGTGTATATGACATAGAAAAGGCTAGGATGATCAGAGACGCCGGACAATTAGTAGAGCAATTAGCAGATAAGTAAGTCTATTTGGTAAATTTTCCTCTTGGAAGGGGGGGCCAGGGCCCGGAATTGTCCCCACTACGCTCCGCCACTGCCCACGCCAACTGTTGGGGTGGCATGTTAGCCATTTTGTCTCGTCAAAGTTGCATCTCAGTGGGAGATTTTTTTGCCCTAAGGGCAAGTGTTTCGAAAATTTAAATGTCCATCCAACAGCCGGGAAGAACGACAACAAAGGCTAAGTGGTGGTGGTCGCCAGAAATAGAGAAGGCATTTTTGTGGGTGCTTCGAGTATCACCTTTGTTGGTGTTATGAACACAGAAATCCTTCAAGCAATGGCATATACCGAGAGGCACTACCGCTAGCATATGATCTAATGGCAGCAAGGCAAAAAATGCTTGTGACTCTGAAGGAGTGATCAAGGCTATTCAGCAAGGATTTCAGACGCCATGTGTGGCAAACGAGTCCGCTTTCAGGCCTTTGTTGTGGTTTTTGTTCAAACCACGCCATTTATTTTGAAACAGAGGGAGTATATACTACTGTTTCTTGAATAAACGGGATACTTGAATTTTAAAAAGTTACTCCAAAAACTGTAGCAACTTTTCCCTTTTGTTAGAGTTTTCCTTCTCTCACTGACTTCACTGTCAGAGCGCTGACCCCTCACTTTATCGCCTCTCCCGCTGCGATTCTTACTCGGACTAACACCACATAAATGCACCATTTGGAACATAGGAACCAAAACGCCGGAATAGAAAAACTGTAAGAAATGAGATATCATGTAACCTAAATTCTTACAGCAATCCAAAACACAAGAATACACCAGACTTGCTATTTGGACACCACATAAGAAAAACGCAGCAATCCTAGATACATGAGAGAAAACATGAGGTCTTTCCCTCCAAAATTTCTTTGCATTGCCCTGTTCCATAGGAACCTTGGTGAGCCATTCCTTTGTTTCAAACGGCACAGTCAGAAAAAAATATGTAGGAATTCGATTCTCCAAAATTCCTTTGATATTCCGCTGTTTCAACTTTCACACGGGGTCTGAGAACGGAAACAAGTCATGACTGCAGCACATTACAACGCTACAACGAGTGAGAGATAGGGCTTCTGAACCACTTGGAACAAAGAGATTTTTTATTTTATTTTTTGAGAAGAACTTGGAACAAAGAGATATTCAGGGCGTTCATAAAAAAGCCAATTCCAATATCTAGGCCCTGGACAGGGCCCCCACCTAGTCCTGATTAGCAACTGATTTGCGGTTTATCTTGACTCAGGGCCATTTGGACCTCGAGTGAACAATAATACAGTAACAACTTTAGTGATGGGTTTGCTCAATTTGCAACAAAGTGGAACATTTAAGGATTATTCTCTTTATTAGATTGGATCTCACGAGTACTGTGTGAATAAACAACACTCACCTCGATTCATATACCACCTGCAATGGGTAGGGCTTTGGTAATTGACCACATATGAGCTCTAAGGGCTCGGTTTCAATACACAAACGTGTCTTCCTCAAAATCAAGATTAAATACTCCATACATACAAAGTACAGTACCACACAAAATCCATATTCACCAAAATTTTATCCTAACACCAGAAAACTGAGCAAGACCAGCAAGCATGCACAAAGTAATGCTACCAAAATCATGAAGGCAGCGAGGGGAGAGGCCGAAAGCGTGTCAACTGAGAGATTTATTAGACCAGTTAGGATATTTGCCTGCAAGAGAATGTAAATGTCAGTTTCTTTACACTGGCCACTTAAAGAGGTAGATATATCTGCTAAAATTTGACGATTCGGTCCTATTAGTCATAAGTTCCCATTTTTGCATCAGCAATAAGAATAACGAGTCATGATCTTACCACAATGAATACCCCAATCATATTTTGATTGAATGCTTCCTCAAGAACCAAATTCTTGTCATGTGAAATGGACCCCGCTAGTGTGAGAATAGATATAACCTGTCATTATAAAAGTACCCATCATGAACAGTGGAGTCTGAACATTTTTTTAGCAATTTCATACCTAGTAACAATACAATCGGTAAGTATTAGCATGCTCAAGTGTTGTTAGACCCTTCAGGCAACACCACAACAGGTATATTTAGTTGCGGCTGGAGCTAAAGGGCTTGGTGGCACCCTCTAGCTTTAGGTAATTTGCTTCTTTTCCTTTAGTGTTTGCCCCTTTTAGTAACCCGGATGGTTGTGCCCCTCATAATGCATTTGCTTAGTAAAACTCTTCTTCAAAATATATTGACATGGTACCCCCTTCGTCTGAAAATACTTGTCATCAAAATGGACAAAAAGGGATGTATGTAGAACTAAAATACGTCTAGATACGTCCTCTTTTATTCATTTTGATGACAAGTATTTCCGGACGGAGGGAGTACTTCTTCATGATCCCAGAAAGAGAATGTAACTAAGTAGCATGCATTCGAAGATGAGAAGTGTGTGCATCTTTCCATTTTCCAGGCTCTAATATCAGATTCAGACCATCATTAAAATATTAAAACCAGTTGGTGAACTATAAGTACAAAGGGTAAAGCTAAACTTTCAAACCTCATTTTTCAGCTAGTGCACATTATTTTCAGCTATGTTGCAGCTGGTGCACATTATTTTCAGTTGAAATTTGAATGTTATCCTCATTAGAGAAGATGAAACTATGCAATAAACACTATCCTTGCGCTTTTAGAGCCCACAATTGGGTAACAGAGGTACTATCAATTAAAGTACTACATATTATTCTTGTCTTCTGGATGTCCTAATCTGACAATGAACGCATGCTATATAAGTTTATAAAAGCGAGAAAGGAAATAAATACCTGAAAATTCTGGCCAAACACAAGCATAACATAGGCGAAGTTACATGCAAAATGAAATGCTTGAATCATTTTGCTCCAGAAAGTAGAAGAGGAAAGATAAGTTGCTGGAGTTACTTTGTCCCAATTTCGAGTGTAAAACTAGTTTGTAGTAACTGTAGCATTTCCTTTCACTAAAAAAAATAATGATTTGGGAAGCTAGTTTCTCCACATATCCATTCATGTTGGAAGAATCACATTGCATGAGTGGAAGATTTACATTTCAACAAATGCAACAAATGTTCTTACTTCAGTTTTACTTAGGCCAAACCTAAATACTATGAAAAATATATGTCATACTCCTACATTTAATCATGTTTAAACATAACATGTCCATTGAGATACTAAGAGCAGAGTACTGTGTTCTATATACCATAGGTTGCTGCTACATTGCATGGCTATCACAAAAATTCTTCAAAGATGAGTTTGCATTTTTAGTGTCAGTGTAAACAAAACCAAACATGTAGGTAGTTAGTACCCTACCATTCGTCGAGAAACTCTTTCAACATAGCTGTCAAGAATGATCGCCAAAATCCTATGAACATGCACCATCGGAGAAAATGTTAACAACCAAGAAACATTAGAACTCTTATTCATAGGTGTTCATGTTATCATTGCTTCCTACCAAAATGATGCCGCGAGAACCCAGACTTTTACCACTTGAGTGCTCCTGATATTTCCTTTTGAACTAAGGTTATGAAACAAAAAGTAACCCAGAGATACACCAATCAGGTACATACCCCAGTATCCTGTGGAAAGAGGGAGTTCATTAGATCGCATAGTGTGGTGCGTGGAAATCTACGATGCTGAATATTCAGATATAAAGTGACCTTGATAAATAACAACAGATAATCACCATATTGAAGTTCAGCAAAACAAAAAAGAATGATAGAAAGAGAGCGAGCTCTTCCTGGGATGAAGGAGTTGTGGGTACATGACTCCACCCAACAGGGTTCAAATTTTAGTGCTCACATTTAGACACATGTGTGCTCAGTTTCGAGCATGCATGTCTTTGTTGCAATCATGGCACACCTGGGTGTTCATTAGGCTTAACATGGACCCAAGTGCTTCTTCTCCATCACATTTGGGCCCAGTACTCTACATCTACAACCTTAACCATGGCTTCCGCTGCCACCTCCTGTTGTGCCTCATCACATCATTAAACGTAACGACGCATTGCCATTGCAACCCTGTTGAACCTAACACTCTCCTCCTCATATCGCCTAGCCAGACCTACCGGTGCCCAGAACTCTTATTGCAACCAGGAGTGACGGGGGGTGTGAAGCCATCCCTAACCAAGGAAACGTAAGCGCTGTTATTGCCAAAAGCGAGATTTGGCAGAAGAGAACTCATGACAGAGGAGAGCTTCAGCTAGACAAGAGAGATGAGGAATTGTCACGGCAGATGTCCTAACGAAAGGACTTAGTCGTAGGGCTATCACAACTAGGAAGCTTAAAGGGGTTAATCGGGACAAAGGACACGAGAGGTTTATACTGGTTCGGCCCCTTACGATGAAGGTAAGGCCTAGTCCAGTTGATGTTGTATTGCTAGGTTTTGATGACCAAGGAGCGAATCCGCTAGCTTGGCTATCGATCTGTTGATTCTTGTCCTAAGCCGCCGCTGGGTCGTCCCCTTATATACACGGGTTGACGCCTGGAGGCCTACAGAGTCCCGGCCGGCTCATAAAACATGTCCAGCTCGATGACTTCTTTTATATGCCTTTCTTTACAAGTCTTTCTTTACATATGGCGGTTTACAATATTGGGCTTTAAGCCGCCTCTGGGCTTAGGCCTTCTGCAAGTCTTAATAAACTATCACCTTGAATATTACTGGGCTTTTTTTTGTAACCCGCCATCGGGGTTGACCCAGCCCCTCCTGGGCGGGTCATACCTGGTAGCTATATCCCCAACATTAGGCCCCAGGTTGACTTGAACTTTGTTCTTTGTCAATCTTCAACACTTAGACAAAATCCATCTTCCTCTGTCTGTAAAAACTCTGTAACCCGCCGTGACGTCATCTTCCGAAAACACGAAAGCCTGCTATGACGTTATCTTCAACGGATCTTTATCTTTTAATGTCTTCCAAGAATCGAGGCATCCGTTTAGCTGGATAATCATTATTTTGTTCTTCCTCAATTTTCGCGCCTGCCTGTTCACTTATCTCCTTATAAATAGGCCCAGCCGGTCCTTCCTCTTTCTTCTTCTTCCTTCCATCTTCTCGCCACCTCTCTGCCTCTCGAGCTTCGCCGTCGCCATAGCACCCACCGTCGCCCTCAACGTCGGCCGCTGCATCACCCTGAGCTCATCCAAAGAACCGTGGCAACCCTTCGCAGTAGATCTGTATTCGTAAGTTTCTACCTTTCCGCGCCCTTAGATCTATATTAGGGTTGCGAGTTTGTCGGTGTTTTTCGCCGTTCATCACGGACCTTCTTGTAGTTTCTTCTCCGTACCCTCTTTTGATCTAGAAGAAATGTAGAACTTATGTGGTAGTGGTTTTACACCCATTTTAGATGCTAGTAGATCCCTTTCCTTTGTACAAATACCTTCTTAGAGCTGATGAACTCCTCCGCGCTCGTTTTTTAGGTCTAAATTTATTTTTCTTTTCTGAACCATTTTGATCCAGAGTAATAGTAATAGCTTGGGAAACTTGTTTGTCTCAACACTTAGCCAATTCTGTTTCTAGCTTCCTTCGAATGTTTTTAGTCATGGCGGCTTATCACGCCAGCTCACTTTTCCTTTATGTCATTAGCCCTTACTTAAGCTGTCATTACTCATTTGTACCATCATCATTTAACTTTTAATTTCACCATTGAATTGAACCGGCACATTACTTTCTTTTCAGTTTGTCCTTTGCTCATCATGCCATCAAAAGCACCAACTGTCTGCAACTGGGTCCCTTCCACAGTTACTGAGGATACCTTGAAGGAATTTGTCACCATAGGATTTTTGCAAGAGAAAAATGTTATGTATTATCATGCACCTGACCAGGACGAAGAACGGCCTCAGCCCAAAGACGGCGAAGTTATCATTTTCACTGATCACATGAACCGGGGCTTCTCACCACCCGGGTCAAAGTTCTTCCGAGACGTTCTGCATTTTTTCAAGCTTCGCCCACAAGACATTGGACCCAACTCTATATCCAATATCTGCAATTTTCAAGTTCTTTGTGAGGTATATCTTCAAGAAGAACTGACTGTGGAACTCTTCAGAGAATACTTTTATCTGAACCGCCAGAAAGAATGCACCAACGGCCTTAGTTTGGAGCTTGGTGGAATCTCAATTCAGCGCCGACAGGGCGCCGTCTTTCCCTTAATAGTCTTACCGAGCCATCCCAAAGATTGGAATCAGACCCGGTTCTACTGCCAAGATACGTCACCAGCCAATGAAAAACCACTGCCGGGTTATCGCGCGGAGCATCTGGATTCCAAATTTGTGCTCCCTGATAAGCTTACCGCTGCTGAACGCAAGAAGCTTATTCCATCTATTAAAAGGATTCAAGCTTTATTGGGGAACAACTTAACTGGAGTTGACATGACCCGTTGCTGGGTCGCATGGCGGGTCATCCCTCTAAGCTGCCAATCCAAGTTAATGTATGAGTATGGCAGAGACCCAAATGACTCTCTGCGTTATAGCTCTGTTCAATTGACTGAATAAAACGTTGTTGCAATGTCAACCATCCTCGTGAACGACAAATACGAGGACTGCAGTAAGTTTGGGTTAAACCCCTTCTGCAAACTTAACCCGGCACCAGAGGTGAAAACCCCTGACCTCTTTCTCTTTGTGTTTCCCTCAGTAGTTTAAATACTTGCATGCCGTTTTAACCTGTTTATTTTTTGAAAGGCCAACTCTGACTTCTGGAAGGCCAAGTATGATCATGAAGCTGCCAAGAAGGCTAGAACCGCTGCCATAGCCGCCAGAAGAACAACCCGGAAGCCCAAGAAGAAGAAGACTGCATCTGACATGTTCCAGCTGGATGATTCTGAGTCGGAGGTAGCCCTTGACTCCCTTGGCCAATTTTTCAACTATCTTATTGACACTGACTATTGCCAGGATGACACGGGTGCCAGCCAGGCCGTGGAAGAAGAGGTAACTATTTCCTCTGACTCAGCCCCTTTGCCAAGACAGAAACTTCGACTGGTAACCCGAAAAGTAAGGTTTTCTCACCCTTTGGCTTATTTGGACCCTCATTTTCTTTTGAAAAAGAAGCAACATGAGAGCCGCCGTCAGGCCCGGACTAATGATGATGACGAACCACCTTCTGACTTACAAAAACTCCTCGAAAACGCCAGAATGAGGTTTCTTTCACCTTTGTCCTTTGTTTTTATCCATGAATCTATTTCCTTATATTTTTTTAACTTTATTTTACCTTTGTAGGAGGTTTCTCGCTCTTCTGGTGACTCATCTCAGACTCAATTTCCGGCTTTCAAAACTGCTCCTGGGTAAGAAAAAATCATCTTTCCTCTGTATCTTTAAAACTGCATCATTACACTAACTGTCTCATAAAATATTTCTTAGCAGTCAAGCCAAATCCAAGAAGGCCAAGGTGATTAAGCCGTCAGAAGACCCAAAAGTTCCTGCACCTGAGCCGGCCATGCCAACTCCCTCTCAAACTGAAGCACCAGAAGACCCGACTGTTCATACTCAATTGGACCCTCCTGAGTTGTCAGCCGATGAGGCCATCCTTAATCCGACCATTACTGAACCATCTAGCTCAGCTAACCCACCAACAACTGCTGATACTGACGTGTTGATTACTGGTAGCCGGTTTGTTGAACCGGGGACCCCCACTGTATTAGCCCGGCATACTGCTAAGCAAGAGGCTTTAGAGAAGCAGAAAGTGCGGTTTGATATCTCCCATTACGCTCACCTCAATGTCAATGATGTACTGTCCAGCTATCTCAGTCATGTGCACTCCAGCCGTGACTCAGAAATCGAGATGGTCAAACAATTGCAGCTAAAATATGAGGTATGTTCTCCGGTTTACTTATACTTTGCCAGCCCCCAAGTCTTCAGATGATGAACTTGAATGATCTGTAGACTTTATGATATAAGTTGATACTTTGTCTCTATGTTTTTTGAAAGTCCAATAGAGTAGCATACACTTCACTTTTAGTCCCCAAGGGCTGGCTCAATTTATCATAAATGAACCGGTACTTAATTGCATAACTATCTTTTACTAGTCCTAATAAGTATTGTGATCCGGCTCAATCTTGAAAAACTTTTTGAATATCATGCATTAGCCCCCAAGTGCCAAGCGTTGTTACTTTGTAAAACCCTTGGGACTTGAAACATATAAAAGTCATAGAAAATTACTTTGGCAGACATTAGCCCCCAAGTGTCAAGTGGTATTGCAGTGCAAAGTACTTGAGACTTGAACCCTTATAACTTTTAGTTTAAGTCTTGACACACCTGTGAATGTTTTGTAGAATGCCTTATCTGAGTTGGGCTCTCAATTGATGGATGCCAAGACCCGATTGGTGGAGCAGGAGACAGAGATAAAGACCACTGACTCTAAACTCCAATTGCTCTCTGAATCTGAGAAATTGAAGACCAGCTTAGCTGCAAAAAAGAAATCCTGGGCCGAAGAAAAGACGCTGCTGATACAACGCGCTGAGATAGCTGAGGCGGCTCTTAAGGAGGTTACCACGGAGCTTACCAGCTTAAAAAACCGTGTGTCTCGAATGGTCTCTGCCATCTTTGGTAAGTCATTTGTATTAATCACTTATACCTTATTTTGACCAGGAATATAAGCCGCATGCTGAGCCTTTGTTAAAAAACACTTGCAGGTCCACGAAGCAAAAATCTGAGCCAAGATAGTGTGACAAAACTGAAGGCAGTTTATACCTTGGTGGAGCAATTGTATACTGGCGCTCAACGAGCACTTGCTACTATCTCCCCTGCCAACCAAGGACCCAACCGATTGAGTGACGTTTTGAAGAAGTTATCAATCTTACCCGCCAGGTTTCAAGAGGTCAAATGATCCTGTGCCAGAGCCGGAGCCCTGACTGCCCTGAGCCGCTCCAAAGCTTGGGTGCCGGATCTAGACCCGGTGGATGTGGCTAAGGGGTACCCTACCATGAAGGAAGACGGAACTCCATTTAAGCAAGATGACTTTATTGCCTGTGTGAGAGGAGTTCGTCCTCAAGCTACCATTCTTGGAGAGGAGACCAACATCGATAAAGATCAGCCGAGTTTTGATATGGAGAATAAGAAGATGGCGACTCCCTCTTATAAAGTGACGGATCTTATCCCGTCGGTTCTTCAACATACTTTTGCCCCGGAAATTGACCCGGCCGGCCTAATTGACGATGAAGCTGAGTTCATTGCTCTGAACGGCTTTGACTGGTCCAATCCCAGCTTTCAACCAGCGGAGGGAGGTGAGCCGGCCGGGGGGGGGGGGGGAGTCATAACCATCTGAACAATCCAGCATTTAGCTTACGACCTGCTTAAGAGAGAAAAACAGTCTAACCTTTTGGGCTCTCAATGCCTTGTAATAGGTTAGTTTGAAAACTGCATATTTTGCATATGCCATCGTGCATAAGATGTTGCATATGACTCTTTTCCCATGATGTCAATATATGCGTTACATCCGCGGTTACATCTGTAATGTTTTAACTCTGTTCCTGTAAAAGATGAAAAAACTGTCCTGGCGGTTTAGCACCGGACGGGTCAAAAACACCCGATATATGACTATGAAATTATCATAGTGGGAAAAACAGAACCAGATGTAAGATAAACAAGGCTGAAAAAACCTTTGATTAGCGAAAAAACACAGAGAAACTTGTTCATGAATGACACTGTCATACATGTGTTCTTTGAACCTGGACTGCCGGTTTACATGACCCGGAGGATGAGGTTGATAACCCAATCTTTTGTAGAAATCAATACTTCCATATGTCTGATGACTGTTATGCCTTGGCAACTCATTGTCAAATAACTGAGCCGGTTTAATTTGAAACCATACTGATAGTTAAATTTGAGATGATAAAAAATAGTAAGACAAAACACTAGGCTTCAGACAATGTAAATCAAAATATTTAAATAAAAACTAGAGGCTTTTGATTCGAATACGATTAGTAAACCAGACCAAAGGGGTTAAGCTAAGATTCGAATACGATCATATAGCCCCCAGTGGCTTTGGCGTTGCGCCGATCAAGAGGGTACCGACAGCTATGTTCTCTTTGGTTCGAATACGACCTATGTTTGAATAGGAAGCCCCCAAATGACCTTGAGAGGTTTTTAACGACCCTGATTCGAATACGATCCAAGTCGGACCCAAAAGGGGTTAAGCTATGATTCGGATACGATCAAGAAGCCCCTTAGTGAGTTTGGCTTTGAGCCGATCAAGAGGGTTACGATAGCTATGTTCTCTTTGGTTCGAATACGACCTATGTTTGAACAGGAAGCCCCCAAGTGACCATGAGGTTTACAGCTAGATTTTAATACGATCATGAGCCGGACCAAAAGGGTTAAGCTAGATTCGAATACGATCAGCCCCCTTTTGGTCATTTTAAATAATGAAAATAATAAAGATATATGATCATTGAAAAGAATAAGGATAGAGGTCCTACTTTATTACTTATCATAATATATACAATGTCAAAGTATGTACATGACGAGAGCCGGTGGCTTAAGTATAGTAGGGCCGAAGCTAAGCAATGTTCCACGGCCGGCGGGTCTCCTCCTCTGACTTACGTGAGTCTTTGTGCTCTCGAACGTCAGTGAGGTAATATGACCCGTTGTTTAAGTTCTTGCTGACCACAAAGGGCCCTTCCCAAGGCGGGGATAGTTTATGTGCATCAGACAGATCCTGGATGAGCTGGAGCACCAGGTTACCTTCTTGAAAGGTCCTGGACTTAACCCGGCGGCTATGATAACGGTGCAGGTCCTGTTGATAAATTGTTGATCGAGCCTCCGCCAAATCTCTCTCCTCATCTAACAAGTCAAGTGCATCCTGTCGGGCTTGTTCATTATCAGGTTCAACGTAAGCCGCCACGCGAGGCAAGTCATGATGGATGTCACTAGGCAGGGCTGCTTCTGCTCCATAAACCATGAAGAAAGGTGTATAACCTGTAGACCTGTTAGGAGTGGTGTTGATACTCCATAGCACCGAAGGTAACTCCTCTACCCAACAACCTGGTGTTCGTTGTAAAGGAACCATAAGCCGAGGTTTGAGACCTTTTAAAATTTCCTGATTTGCTCTCTCAGCTTGACCATTAGATTGGGGTGAGCTACTGAAGAAACATCAAGCCGGATATGCTCACGTTGACAAAACTCCTCCATAGCACCTTGGGACAAATTAGTGCCATTGTCAGTTATAATGCTGTGTGGAAAACCAAAGTGAAAAATCACCTTTTTCATGAACTGAACCGCCGTGGCTGCATCACACTTGCTCACTGGCTCTGCCTCAACCCATTTTGTGAATTTGTCAACTACCACCAAAAGATGTGTTTTTTTATCTTTGGACCTTTTGAAAGGTCTAACCATGTCAAGCCCCCAGACTGCAAACGGCCAAGTGATTGGAATCATCCGCAACTCTTGAGCCGGCACGTGCGCTCGTCTTGCAAACTATTAACATCCATCACACCTACTGACCAGCTCCTCTACATCAGCGTTAGCCGTTAGCCAGTAAAAACCAAGACGAAAAGCTTTGTACACAAGAGACTTTGACCTGACGTGATGACCACAATCCCCTTCATGGATATCGTGAAGAATTTCTTGACCTTCTTCAGGAGAAACACAATGTTGAAACGCTCTAGTGATGCTGCGATGATACAACTCACCGTCAGAAATCGTCATTGACTTGGACCGCCGGGTTATCTGTCGGGCCAGGGTCTCGTCCTCTGGCAACTCGCCCTGGGTCATGTAAGCCAAGGACGGTACTGTCCAATCTAGAATGACATGAAGAGCCGCCACCAACTGTGCCTCCGGGTCAGGAATGGCCAAATCTTCCTCTGTAGGCAACTTAACAGACAGGTTATGTAAAACATCCACAAAGGTGTTAGGTGGCACCAGCTTACGCTGAGATCCCAACCGGCTTAAGGCATCGGTCGCTTCGTTCTTTCTGCGGTCAATGTGTTCCACTTGATAACCCTTAAAATACCCCGCAACAGCGTCGACCTCGCGGCGATAAGCCGCCATGAGAGGATCCTTGGAATCCCTCTTGCCTGACAACCTGCTGAGCCACCAAATCTGAGTCGCCAAGGCACCGTACCATCTCAGACTCATCCCTTTAGCCATTCGAAGACCATGGAGCAAGGCTTCATATTTTGCTGCGTTGTTAGTACAAGGAAACATCAATCGCAACACATAACAAAACTTGTCACCTCGAGGAGAAGTTAAAACAACTCCAGTCCTCGAGCCTTCCAACTGTTTGGACCCATCAAAATGAACCGTCCAATATGTGTTGTCTGGTTTCTCCTCTGACATCTGCAACTCTGTCCAGTCATTAATGAAGTCAACCAACGCTTAAGATTTGATCGCAGTACGTGGCACATACTTCAAACCATGAGACCCAAGTTCAATAACCCACTTGGCGACTCGTCCCGTGGCTTCTCTATTTTGAATAATGTCTCCTAGAGGAGCAGAGCTAACCACAGTGATTGGGTGATCCTGAAAGTAATGCTTGAGCTTCCGGCTTGCCATGAACACCCCATAAACAAGCTTCTACCAATGTGGATATCTTTGTTTAGATTCAATGAGCACCTCACTGACGTAGTAAACCGGCCATTGGACCAGATGTTCCTTGCCAGCCTCCTTGCGCTCCACAACAATGGCCACACTGACAACACGTGAGTTAGCAGCCACATACAACAACAACAGCTCTTTCTCAACCGGAGCAGCAAGAATTGGTGGCTCAGTGAGCTGTTTCTTCAAATCCTCAAAAGCAGAGTTAGCAGCACCACTCCAGACAATGTCATCCGCCTTCTTCATCATTTGATACAAAGGCATCGCCTTCTCCCCTAACCGGCTTATGAACCAGCTTAAGGCTGCGACGCGACCCGCCAACCGCTGAACGTCATTGATGCACGCCGGTTTAGCCAGAGATGTAATTGCCTTAATTTTCTCTGGGTTAGCCTCAATACCTCTGTTAGACACCAAAAAACCCAAGAGTTTGCTAGCTGGGACTCCAAAAACACACTTAGCCGGGTTAAGCATCATTTTGTATACCTGGAGATTATCAAAAGTCTCCTTCAGATCAGTTACCAAGGCTTCCTTCTCTCTGGATTTCACCACTATATCATCTACATAAGCATGAACATTATGCCCAATCTGATTGTGAAGGCAATTCTGCACACATCGTTGATAAGTTGCATGGGCACTCTTAAGCCCAAAAGGCATAGACACATAACAGAAGGCTCCAGACGGAGTGATGAAAGTTGTCTTCTCCTGGTCCTTAACTACCATTTTGATCTGATGATAACCCGAATAGGCATCCAAAAAACTCAAACGCTCGCAACCCGCCGTAGCATCAATGATCTGATCAATACGAGGGAGAGCAAAGGGGTCAGCCGGACAAGCTTTGTTCAAATCTGTGTAATCCACACACATGCGCCAGGTGCCGTTCTTTTTAAGCACAAGCACCGGGTTAGGCAACCACTCCGGGTGAAAAACTTCAACAATGAACCCGGCCGCCAAGAGCCGGGCCACCTCTTCTCCAATAGCCTTGCGCCTTTCCTCGTTAAACTGTCGAAGAAACTACCTGTCTGGTTTAAATTTCGGATCAATATTGAGAGTGTGCTCAACTAGTTCTCTCGGGACACCCGAAATGTCAGAAGGCTTCCATGCAAAGATGTCCCGGTTCTCACGGATGAACTCGATGATCGCGTTTTCCTATTTTGGATCCAAGTTAGCACTGATAATGAACTGTTTGGATGAGTCACCAGGCACAAAATCAACCATCTTGGTGTCATCTGCTGATTTGAATTTCAACACCGGTTCATGCTCCGTAGTTGGCTTCTTCAAAGATGTCATGTCTGCCGGGTCAACATTATCTTTATAAAACTTTAATTCCTCTGTTGCACAAACAGACTCTGCATAAGCAGCGTCACCTTCTTCACATTCTAGGGCTATTTTACGGCTTCCATGTACTGTGATGGTGCCTTTATAACCCGGCATCTTGAGCTGCAGATACACATAACACGGCCGAGCCATGAACTTGGCGTAAGCCGGCCGTCCAAACAGGGCATGATATGGGCTTTTGATCTTAACCACTTCAAAAGTTAATTCTCATCCCTAGAATCATATTCATCCCCAAAGGCTACTTCAAACTCAATCTTACCAACTGGGTATGCCGACTTACCAGTTACAACATCATGAAAAATAGTGTTGGATTGTCTAAGACTCTTGTCAGTCAACCCCATGCGACGAAACGTCTCATAATAGAGGATGTTGATGCTACTGCCTCCGTCCATGAGCACCTTAGTAAACTTATATCCACCAACCTGAGGCACCACCACCAAAGCCAAGTGACCCGGATTATCAATCCGGGGAGGGTGATCCTCCCTACTCCACACAATAGGCTGTTCTGACCATCTCAAATAACGTGGAACCGCCGGCTCAACAGCGTTTATAGCCCTCTTATGAAGTTGTTGGTCCCTCTTGCACAAACTAGTGGTAAATACGTGGTACTGCCCACTGTTCATCCGTTTCGGGTTACTCTGATACCCGGACTGCTGCTGCTGTTGCTGCTGATTACCTTGGCCGGATTGCTGATTATAACCACCTTGATTACCCGGATGGCCCTGGCCGTGAAAACTGCCTCTACCTGAGACGGCGCCCGGGCCATGAAAACTGCCGCCGCCTAAACCGCCGCCAGGTCCATGGTTACCATCGAACATGTTGGAATTTTTAAACGCCTTCATGATCGTACAGTCCTTCCACATATGGGTAGCTGGCTTCTCCCGGGTGCCGTGTCTTGGACAGGGTTCATTCAGTAGTTGCTCAAGGGTGGGACCTGACCCGCCTGACCGAGGAGGTGGCCTCCCCTTGCACCATTGTTTGTTGCCCTATGTACTGGCATTAGCCACAAACTCGCCAGCCTTACGTTTATTACCTCCTTGATTCGCCGGGTTATGCTGGCGACCCTTGCCATTGTCATTCTTTTTCCCCTTCCATGCCTTCTCTTCATCAGACGCGGGATCCTTGGTACTATCTGAATCAGCATATTTGACCAGAGCCGCCATCAACTGGCCCATGTCATGACAATCGCGCTTGAGCCGCCCTAGCTTCTGCTTCAGAGGTTCAAAACGGCAATTTTTCTCCAACATTAAGACCGCAGAGCCGGCATCCATCTTATCAGATGAATGTATTATCTCCTTGACCCGGCACACCCAATGGGTCGTGGACTCACCTTCCTCTTGCTTACAGTTAGTCAAGTCCACGATTGACATAGGCTGCTTACATGTGTCCTTGAAATTTTGAATGAACCGGGCTTTTAACTCCGCCCATGAGCCGATGGAGTTGGGTGGCAACCCTTTCAACCAAGTGCAAGCTGTTCCATCCAACATCATAGTGAAGTATTTAGCCATTGCTGCATCGTTGAACTCCAACAGCTCCATCGCCATCTCATAACTTTCAATCCATGCCCCAGGCTGCAAGTCGGCCGTGTAATTAGGCACCTTACGAGGCCCCTTAAAATCTTTTGGTAAGCGCTCATTACGTAGAGCCGGTACCAGGCAAGGGACACCTGCTGTCCTTGTGGCCACTCCTGCCTCAACAGAGGTTGCTGGATAAACCGGAAAAGCCTGATGAGCCGCCTGCTCAGCTGCCAGTTGAACCGCCCGCTCAGCTTCCTGACGGATCCTCTCTTGATCCACCAAGTTAAAGGCTCTATCCTGCGCCGGGTCATGCCTGCGCGGTTGGTTACGGAGTTGGGCATTGCTTGACATAGCCGCTGAGTCCATATGCCTACTATAGCTCGGACTCCGGCTTGGGCGAGGGGTTGAATGGATTCCGTCTCAACTATAAGAGTACGCATCCTGCTGTTCCAGGGCTGTCTGAAGAAGTTCTCTGACCCTTCGTGTTTCGATTGCCGTTGGAGAGTCGCCTTCCGTTGGGAGAGCCGCCAGACGAGCCGATGCAACAATTAAATTCTCCAAAGGGTTAGAGAAGTGACCCGGTGGTACTGACGTGTAATGAGGCAGAGCAGTATTCACACGGGGTGGTTCCATGGCCCTCGGGTGAACCGGCGTCCCCGTCCCGGGTGTTGTGATCCGGTTTGCCTCCGGCGGGTTGCTAGGACCGGCCCCGGGTGTGTGGAAAAGGTTCCTAGGATCGTAAGTCAGAGGCAGACGTGACTGAGTTTTCTGGTGTCTTCTCCTCATGACCTCGTTGACGCATTTAGATCCAGCGAGAGCCGGAAAGTCTCCGCTTGAAGCTGCTGAGCACATGCATCCAGAGCCGCCAGTTATGCGGCCATCCTGACATTTTCCACTGCTAAATTTTCCTTGGCTTGCGCTACCTCTCCGCGTAGCCGTGCTACTTCCGCGTCATGCTGAGCCTTATCTGTTGGCTCAACCACAGCAGTCAACAGGGCGTCATCCTATCCATGAGGTCTGTAAGTGCATCTAGTGCCACCCCTAGTTGGTTTTGGAGTATTGACGACAAACCTAGTTGAGGGACTAATGTGTTTGTGAGAATTGCAGGATAACACAGGTAGAAGTCCCTCATTGATTCGGTTTTCCTACCAGAGATGACCCCTAAAAATGTATGAAGACATTGAAGTTAAAGGTGGTATGTGAAGACATTCACCTTGAAGACTATGACAAGAGAAGACATCGCATAAAGATTATGGAGCGCGACTTTCGTAGTTCTTTTTCCTCTTTGTTGAGTCATAGGAACCACCATACTGTTAAGTGGGGTCCAAGAGAACCAGTCAGAATGACTGAAGTGATGCTTAACCAAAATCCTATGTCTTCGAGTGAAGAATATGAGAGCGAATCTTGTCCAGAGTTGGACAAGTCAGCTTTGCTTGTAGCCCAAGTAAAGTTGCCGTGTGTGTTTGAAATCTGACCGTTGGAACACGTGTCAGTTCCTTAGTGACCCAAGGTCATTTTGGACAAATCAGGTTGGGTCGCCTAGGGCTATAAATAGCCCACCCCCTACAACCATAAACGGTTGGTTGCTCAGAGTTAGAGTACGACTTTTGTCGTTTGAGAGCAACCCACCTCGAAGCCTTTGAGAGAGAATTCCTTGCAAGGATAAAGCCCTAACCACCCAGAGCCAAAGAGTGTTAGGCATCACTTAAGTCGTCTTGTTTGTGTGATCTGAAGACTTATTACACTTGAGGACTGTGAATCCTCCAGCCGGTTAGGCGTCGCGTTCTGAGCATCCAAGAGTCATTGTGGATCGCCCCTGAACGAAGTCTGTGAAGGTTTGGGAGCCTACCTTGAAGACTTACCAGAGTGATTGGGCGAGGTCTGCGGACCTTAGCTCAAGGGGAATATGGTGAGGACTATGGGTTCTGAGCTGCGTGTTCAGGACTGGGTGTCCGGGACTGTGTGTCCTCAGGTTTAAATACCTAGCCGCCCTAACCAGACGTACAGTTGTCACAGCAACTGGAACTGGTCCAACAAATCATTGTCTTCAACGAGTCACTGGTTTCATCCTTCCCTTCCCTTTACTTACCGTTGGTCCTTGTGAAGTCATTGCATGATTGCATTATCTTTTGTCTTCACTGAGTGACTGCTTGTTCTGATTGGCTTCACAATATCTTCCTACCCGATCCTTACTGCCTAGCTGCTATTAGTCATTGTGCTTTCACTTCATTGAATACTTGACTAAGGTTTGCCTAGTGTAGTCTACCTTCCGCTGCGTGGTAATAGGTTTACTTCTATCGTTTGTCTTCGAAACTTCCATGTTTTGAAGACTTTCATAAAAATCGCCTATTCACCCCCCTCTAGTCGATCACTAGCACTTTCAAGGTCCATTAATACCTGAGCTGGCGGGCGCACGGGGTCTCCTGACCCGGCCGCTACTGACCCGGTGGTTATGGCTGCTGCAGCCGTAGAATTCTGACCAGGTTGAGTGCCAGCTATGAAGATTCCGGCTCGATTCGGCGGCTCAGTGGGGTCCGGAATACTGCTGCCATCGGAACAACCCCCAAGCCGGCCGTCTTGTAACTGATAAAAAGAATCTATTTCGCCTGTGGACGACTCACCGTCAGAACAAACGGCCGTCTCACCACCGTCCACTGATCCTTCAGAAAATTCCCCTCCATGGATGCAGCCCACGAAGGCACGCCTCATGGCGGGTTGAGCCCGGGCAGATCTAGCGTGCTGAGCCGTCTCGACGAGGTCGGTGCAGATGTCCGGCTTAGGGCCTGGCTCGCCGATCCAGCCGATGAAGACGTGGATTCTGCCGAAGGGGACCCGGTATCCATACTCAATTGAGCCAGCATCGGGGCCCCAACCTTCGTCGTTGATTTAGAGCTTGCCGCGACGACTCTTGGTCATCAGGCCCACAACGTATCCCTTGAGCCCTTCGAAGTTGCCCTTCAAGAACTCAAATCCACCGAGCGCTGGCCCCATGGTGGGCACCAACTGTCATAGAATTTTCACGGCAGATGTCCTAACGAAAGGACTTAGTCATAGGGCCATCACAACTAGAAAGCTTAAAGGGGTTAATCGGGACAAAGGACACAAGAGGTTTATACTGGTTCGGCCCCTTACGGTGAAGGTAAGGCCTAGTCCAGTTGATGTTGTATTGCTAGGTTCCGATGACCAAGGAGCGAATTTGCTAGCTTGGCTATCGATCTGTTGATTCTTGTCCTAAGCCGCCGCCGGGTCGTCCCCTTATATACACGGGTTGACGCCTGGCAGCCTACAGAGTCCCGGCCGACTCATAAAACGTGTCCGGCTCGGTGACTTCTTTTATATGCCTTTCTTTACAAGTATTTCTTTACATATGGCGGTTTACAATATTGGGCTTTAAGCCGCCTCTGGGCTTAGGCCTTCTGCAAGTCTTAATAACTATCACCTTGAATATTACTGGGCTTCTTTTTGTAACCCGCCATTGGGGTTGACCCGGCCCCTACTGGGCGGGTCATACCTGATAGCTATATCCCCAACAAGATATAAAGTGACCTTGATAAGTAACAACAGATAATCACCATATTGAAGTTCAGCAAAACAAAAAAGAATGATAGAAAGAGAGCAAGCTCTTCCTGGGATGAAGGAGTTGTGGGTACATGACTCCACCCAACAGGGTTCAAATTTTAGTGCTCACATTTAGACACATGTGTGCTCAGTTTCGAGCATGCATGTCTTTGTTGCAATCATGGCACAACTGGGTGTTCATTAGGCTTAACATGGACCCGGGTGCTTCTTCTCCATCACATTTGGGCCGAGTACTCTGCATCTACAACCTTAACCATGGCTTCCGCTGCCACCTCCTGTTGTGCCTCATCACATCATTAAACGTAATGATGCACTGACGTTGCAACCCTGTTGAACCTAACACTCCCCTCCTCATACCGCCTAGCCAGACCTACCAGTGCCCAGAACTCTTATTGCAACCAGGAGTGACAGGGGGGTGTGAAGCCATCCCTAACCAAGGAAACATAAGCGATGTTGTTGCCAAAAGCGAGATTTGGTAGAAGAGAACTCATGACAGAGGAGAGCTTCAGCTAGACAAGAGAGACGAGGAGGCAGTGACGATGGAGAGAAGATAACACCAGTGATGGCGATGAGTAGAGCCCTGTTAAGTTTATCACGCACATAGGTGCACATGTAGGAAGAGAAAACATTAGAGAGACGCATATGCAAAATATCAACCTATAAAGCGCGTGTGCTAACAGTCTTGGGAGGGAATGAAGCAAATTCCAAGCCGTTTTGACTTCTGGGGATTTATTTTGTCAAGATGATCAGCATGATTGGCAAAGTAAAACAAAATCAAATTGATAGTGTTTTATGGTATTTGTTGGACTTTGTTGCTTGCTGGTAATGATTATGTTTCAAACAAAAAGCTATGCTACTCTCTATATTCTTCGTTAGCATTGGAAGCAATTGACGATGTGGGGCGATAGAAGAAAACTGAAGTCCTGTGAGCTTACACTCTGCATTTTGCAACATCTTCAAGCACAATATCAGGATTAGTGAGAAAGGATAGGTGTGGGCTCAATGTGGTGATTTATTTGGTTTTAATCATGAGCTGGTAAACCCAGTATAACACATATTTGTTCACTGAGCTTTGGTAACCCACAAGTATAGGGGATCGAACAGTTTTCGAGGGTAGAGTATTCAACCCAGATATATCGATTCGACATAAGGGGAGCCAAAGAATATTCTCAAGTATTAGCAGCTGAGTTGTCAATTCAATCACACCCGAAAACTTAGTATCTGCAGCAAAGTGTTTAGTAGCAAAATAATATGATAGTAGTGGTAATGGTGGTAAAAGGTAACAGTAGCAAAAGTAATATTTTTGGTGTTTTGTAGTGATGATAACAATAGCAACGGAAAAGTAAATAAGCAAAGAACAATATATGGAAAGCTTGTTATCAATGGATCGGTGATGGAGAATTATGCCGGATGCGGTTCATCATGTAACAGTCATAACCTAGGGTGACACGGAACTAGCTCCAATTCATCAATGTAATGTAGGCATGTATTCCGAATATAGTCATACGTGCTTATGGAAAAGAACTTGCATGGCATCTTTTGTCCTACCCTCCCGTGGCAGTGGGTTCCTAGCGGAAACTAAGGGATATTAAGGCCTCCTTTTAATAGAGTACCAGAACAAAGCATTAACACATAGTGAATACATGAACTCCTCAAACTACGGTCATCACCGGGAGTGGTCCCGACTATTGTCACTTCGGGGTTGCCGGATCATAACACATAGTAGGTGACTATAGACTTGCAAGATAGGATTAAGAACTCTCATATATTGATGAAAACATAATAGGTTCAGATATGAAATCACGGCACTCGGGCCCTAGTGACAAGCATTAAGCATAGCAAAGTCATAGCAACATCAATCTCAGAACATAGTGGATACTAGGGATCAAACACTAACAAAACTAACTCGATTACATGATAAATCTCATCCAACCCATCACCGTCCAGCAAGCCTACGATGGAATTACTCACACACGGTGGTGAGCATCATGAAATTGGTGATGGAGGATAGTTGTGATGATGATGGCGACGGATTCTCCTCTCCGGAGCCCCGAACGGACTCCAGATCAGCCCTCCCGAGAGAGTTTAGGGCTTGGCGGCGGCTCCGTATCGTAAAATGCAATGAATCCTTCTGCCTGTTTTTTTATCCCCAAAAGTGAATATATGGAGTCAGGGTTGAGGTCGGTGGAGTGTCAGGGGCCCCGCAAGGTAGGGGGCGCGCCCCTGGGCGCGCCCCCACCATCGTGGATAGGTGGTGGCCCCCCTGACGTGGATCTTCCTTCCAGTATTTTTTATATATTCCAAAATAATTCTCCGTTGATTTTCATGTCATTCCGAGAACTTTTATTTCTGCACAAAAATAACACCATGGCAATTCTTCTGAAAACTACGTCAGTCCGGGTTAGTTCCGTTCAAATCATGCAAGTTAGAGTCTAAAACAAGGGCAAAAGTGTTTGGAAAAGTAGATACGACGAAGACGTATCAACTCTCCCAAACTTAAACCTTTGCTTGTCCTCAAGAAATTCAGTTGATAAACTGAAAGTGATAAAGAAAAACTTTTACAAACTCTGTTTGCTCTTGTTGTTGTAAATATCTAAAGCTACATTCAAGTTTTCAGCAAAGACTATGAACTAACCATATTCACAATAACATTTAGGTCTCATGTTTACCCATATCAATGGCATAATCAACTAGCGAGCAATAATAATAAATCTCGGATGACAACACTTTCTCAAAACAATCATGATATGATATAACAAGATGGTATCTCGCTAGCCCTTTCTGAGACCACAAAACATAAATGCAGAGCACCTTTAAAGATCAAGGACTGACTAGACATTGTAATTCATGGTAAAAGAGAACCATTCAAGACATACTCAATGTAAACTAACAGTAATGGATGCAAATGACAACGGTGCTCTCCAACTGGTGCTTTTTAATAAGAGGATGATGACTCAGCATAAAAGTAAATGGATAGGCCCTTCGCAGAGGGAAGCAGGGATTTGTAGAGGTGCCAGAGCTCGGTTTTGAAATGGATATGAATAATATTTTGAGTGGTATACTTTCATTGTCAACATAACAACCAAGAGATCTCGATATCTTCCATGCTACACACATTATAGGCGGTTCCCAAGAAGAATGGTAAAGTTTATACTCCCCCACCACCAACAAGCATCAATCCATGGCTTGCCCGAAACAACGGGTGCCTCCAACTAACAACAATCCCGGGGGAGTTTTGTTTGCAATTATTTTGATTTGATTTGAGCATGGGACTGGGCATCCCGGTGACCAGCCATTTTCTCGTGAATGAGGAGCGGAGTCCACTCCTTTTGAGAATAACCCGCCTACCATGGAGGATGCAGATAGCCCTAGTTGATACATGAGCTATTCGAGCATACAAAACAGAATGTTTATTTGAAGGTTTAGAGTTTGGCACATACAAATTTACTTGGAATGGCAGGTAGATACCGTATATAGGTAGGTATTGTGGACTCATATGGAATAACTTTGGGGTTTATGGAATTGGATGCACAAGCAGTTTTCCCGCTTAGTACAGGTGAAGGCTAGCAAAAGACTGGGAAGCGACCAGCTAGAGAGCGACAACAGTCATGAACATGCATTAAAATTAATCAACACCGAATGCAAGCATGAGTAGGATATAATGCACCATGAACATAAATATCGTAGAGGCTATGTTGATTTTGTTTCAACTACATGCGTCAACATGTGACAAGTCAAGCCACTCGAATCATTCAAAAGAGGATACCACCCTATCATACCACATCACAACCATTTTAATAGCGTGTTGGCACACAAGGTAAACCATTATAAGCTCCTAGCTAATTAAGCATGGCATAAGCAACTACAATCTCTAATTGTCATTGCAAACATGTTTATTTATAATAGGCTAAATCAGGAACAATGAACTAATCATATTTACAAAAACAAGAGAGGTCGAGTTCATACCGGCTTTTCTCATCTCAATAGGTTCATCATATAATCATCATTATCGCCTTTCACTTGCACGACCGAATAGTGTGGATAATAATAATAGTGCACATACATTGGACTAAGCTGGAATCTGCAAGCATTCAATTCAAGAGAGAAGACAAGGTAATATGGGCTCTTTTGTCAAATCAACAATAATGCATATAAGAGCCACTTTAACATTTTCATTATGGTCTTCTCCTATCGACCCCCAAAGAACAAGAAAAGAAATAAAACTATTTACACGGGAAAGCTCCCAACAAGCAAAAGAAGAACGAGAAATCTTTTTGGGTTTTCTTTTTTTAATTACTACTACAAGCATGGAAAGTAAACTAATTAAAAGCTACAACTATTTTTTGGGTTTTTCTTAAGGTTTATTCAGCACACAAGAAGAAAGCATAAAAAAGGAAAACAAACTAGCATGGATGATACAATGAAAAAGTATGAGCACCAACAACTAGCAATGAGTGTGTGAACATGAATGTAATGTCGGTGAGAAATACGTACTCCCCCAAGCTTAGGCTTTTGGCCTAAGTTGGTCTATGGCCACGGCTGACCTGTCGGATATCCAAAGTTGTAGCTGGGATTGTACTAAGATGCAGCAGCTATTGCCTCATGAGCTGCCGCTTGGAGACGGGCCGTCTCCGTCCTCCTCTTATACTCGTCCGCCTCCTCCCTGGTTATAACATATCTCCCTTTTTCCTGAGAGTCAAAGAAAGCAGGAGCAGGGAGAGCGACGTGATAGGTGCGTCATCTGTCAAAGATTAGTCGGTACTAGAGGGACTGATTGTTCCTCTCAACAAACCGATGACGAACCATGGCCTCATAATCTAAATAAATAGGAGGCAACTCAATATCATACCCACGTATGGGTATATCAAGAAAATTAGCTAGACGGGTTGCATAAATTCCACCGAAGAAATGTCCATTAAATCTATTATTATGCAACCTACGTGCAACAATGGCTCCCAAATTATAGTGTCTATCTCCTAATACAGCACTCCTGAGAACACTGAGGCCAGGGACACACATGTGACATGCTTCATCCTTACCATTTATGCACCTACCTATGAAGAGAGCAAAATAATGTATAGCAGGAAAATGGATGCTCCCTATGGTAGCGTGTGTTATGTCTCTAGATTCCCCCACAGTTATACTAGCAAGAAAATCTCTAAATTCAGATTTGCGAGGTTCATTAGGACTACCCCATTGTGGAAGTTTGCAAGCAGTGTTAAAATCCTCTAAGTCCATAGTATACAAATTTTCATAAAGATCAAACAAGACAGTTTGAGAGTTGCGTGATGATGAAAATTCAAACCTTCTCACAAAGGAATCAGTGAGATAGTGGTGCTGGTGGCACTTATCAGCCTCGAAGCTCTCAAGATCAGCATTACGCACATATGCGTTAAATTCTTCCTTGATTCCTGCTCGATCCATAAAGTCCTCTGAAGGCCATTCACAAGCCCGCACTTGAGCTTCCCTCGGTGGTTCTTGTCGGCATCGCGTATTGCGAGCCTGGGTCCTTGCTTCCTTGAAGGACCACCTTGGTACATTTTCCTAAACATATTTCTTCCTATGAAAAATTCCTGAAATTTTAGTAACTTCAAATAAAAGTGAACCAAACTCAACAATATCGATAGCAACTACTCCTACAAGTGCCTAGAGGCAATATCATGCATCAAAACTACTTTTGACCATATAAATTTGACATGCAAGCTCAAGAACAGAGTCACCTAAGCAGCAAAAATATGCAATGAATAAAGCACTAGAACAAAAACTAATTGGATCATTGGAGGAGTCACATACCAAGGAACAATCCCCCAAAGTAGTTTTGTGAGAGGTGCTTTGAGCAAGGAAATCGAAAATGGCAGCAAAATGAGCTTGGACTCATGTTTGAGCTGGTTAGTGATGTTTGCGCGAGGAAGAAGGAGTGTGTGGTAGCTGGAATAGGTGGAGGGGAGCCACCATGGGCCCACGAGGCAGGGGGCGCGCCCAGGGGGATAGGGCGCGCCCTCCACCCTCGTGGCCAGGTGCTTGCTCCCCCTGCTGTGTTCTCAGTGCCAGATATTCTCAAATATTCCAGAAAAATCATATTTAAATTTTAGGGCATTTGGAGAACTTTTATTTTTGGGGTATTTTTTATTGCATGGATAATTCAGAAAACAGACAGAAATTACTATTTTTGCTTTATATAATATAAATAACAGAAAATAAAAAGAGGGTACAGAGAGTTGTGTTTTCTAAATTCATCCGTCTCATGCTCATCAAAAGGAATCCACTAACAAGGTTGATCATGTCTTGTTAACAAACTCATTCCGAATAACATGGAATCGGAGAATTTTCGAATAACACTAGGTTACCTCAACGGGGATATGCACATCCCCAACAATAAGAATATCATATCTCTTCTTGACAGTAGGAAGAGGGAATTCAAAACCTCCAAAAATAATCGATGGAATATTTACAATAGAGTTTATACTATGAACTTGAGGTTGTTTCCTCGGAAAGTGTACCGTATGCTCATTGCCATTAACATGAAAAGTGACATTGCCTTTAGTGCAATCAATAACAGCCCCTGCAGTATTCCAAAAGGTCTTCCAAGAATAATAGACATACTATCGTCCTCGGGAATATCAAGAATAACAAAGTCTGTTAAAATAGTAACGTTTGCAACCACAACAGGCACATCCTCACAAATACCGACAGGTATAACAGTTGATTTATCAACCATTTGCAACGATATTTTAGTAGGTGTCAACTTATTCAAATCAAGTCTACTATATAAAGAGAGAGGCATAACACTAATACCGGCTCCAAGATCACATAAAGCAGTTTTAACATAGTTTCTTTTAATGGAGCATGGTATAGTGGGTATGTAACATCCCAAATTTTCAATTTGGAATGTTATACATAGATCATCATTGCATATCATATTTTATTTGCATTTTGGCTTGATCCTAGAAATCCTACGCAACTCAAGGACCCATGGAGAGAGTTGGGGATTTCGTTATTTTCATATTTGGGGTTTTCTCAAATTTTGAAAATAGGATCATTTGATTTAATTATTTTATCTTCAATAATTCTAATTATAAAAATAAGTGAGAGGGAATAAAATGACTTTCCCAAATTAAAGGAATATTGAGGATTTAAAAAAATCAAATAAGATTTTATTTTTGGAGTTTTTTCGCTGTTTTATTTGAATTTAGGAAAAATACGCGTTTTTCAAAATTGCATTTAGGCCCCAAATAAATGTTCACCTTGTCTGGCTTGATTTTAGAAGTTGGGAAAAATTTATTTCGGGATTTTTGGAGCCAATTTAGTATTTCTTTTTTTTGTTTTTCCACGCGACACTATTTAAAAAAAAGTACCGACCTAGCCGGGCCGTACCCGACCCGGACTCTAGCCCGGCCGGCCTTTATAAGCCGGGGAGCCCAGCCCTGAGACACCCAGCCCCACCCTAACCCTAGCTGCCGCCGCCCCGAGCCGCCGCTGCCGCCGGTGCCGTCCGCCGCCGCCCCACCGGAGTTCGCCGCCGCCGGAAGCCGACCGCTGCCGCCCCGCCGGAGTTCGCC